>NW_027498187.1:0-142145 GCF_021521415.1 Bidens hawaiensis | reverse complement strand
ATAATACGATTCTGCGTGCTCAACCTATCATGAAGCACAATCCACAACATAAAGGAGTGTTTTGGAACACATTGAGAGAACCAAACAACATGCACCCAAGACACCTTATCAGCCGGTCTCCGAATAATATTCCAAATTCCAGACGCCGAGAAATTCATTGAAGTCCCATTCTCATCCATTACCACGATCTTGTCCCTCACATCCGGACAAATGCTGACTTCTTTTAGGTTCAAAAGAATTGGATACCTCAAAATCCAATCAGGCGGCCAACCCCAGTTATTATGATGAACAACATCACTGACACAGGTCCCTAAAGACAAGCCAGTCTTCAAAGAGTTCTTGAACAACCGGTTGTTTCGCTCCTTCCAAATAACGTAAACCGAAGCCCCAAATAGCAGCCGATTAACAACATTTTCAATAGAGTTGGACATTCCAAAATGAGACACATATTGAAGAATATTCGCCCAACCATTCCTACACCCCTGAAACTTCCCTTTCATTTTTACAATACTCCAAACCTCAGAAGAGAACTTACACTCAAAGAAGAGATGATTACGAGAATCCGGCACTCCATTACAAAGAAGGCAGCAATACAAGTTATGATTTGGATACCCACCAATTTTCCACCCCATAATACGATTCTGTGTGCTCAACCTATCATGAAGCACAATCCACAACATAAAGGAGTGTTTTGGAACACATTGAGAGAACCAAACAACATGCACCCAAGACACCTTATCAGCCGGTCTCCGAATAAGATGCCATATTCCAGAAGTCGAGAAATTCATTGAAGTTAGTGTTATGATAAATAGTTGTGTAGTGGTAAAGCATCGCCTTAGGAGTTAGTGTTATTATATAAAACAAGGTTCCTCGGGAAGACGAGGCGAGACTTGGTACATCGACGGCCTCATGGAGAAGCTACTTTAATAGCTAAAACACATGATCACCGCTCGATGACTGCAAGTCAGAAGTAAGAAGGATAACCCATAAAGCAGAAGCGATTCAATAAAGCGTGTAAATATAAGAAGTGCTTCTTTTACAAGGAATAAGTTAGGTTTCGGGGACGAAACCTCTTTAAAGGGGGAATACTTGTAACATCCCGAAATTTCTAAAATAATATTTATTATATTATTTAATAATAGAGGGAAAGTTTACTCGGGTTATCGGGAAATAATTAAATAGAGTAGGAGTTGGTATGGTTCGGGCTAGTGTTGGTTAATGGATATGGGTTATGGACTTGGGTCATGAAGGAAAGAAGGATGAGACCATGGGCAGCCCATGATCCATAATTATAAAAGCCTTAAACAACCATTTAATCCTTCATTTCTCATATTCCATACACCACCCAAAACACACACTTAGCTCTCACTCATCCTACTCTCCCTCTCCCTAAGAAGAAGAAGAAGGAGAACCGATTTCCGACCCGAGGTAATGAGAGTATGATATTGTAGAGGTCCAAAACTGTAAGATCTAGTTACGAAACGACGAGCCGACACCGTTAAACCGTTGAAGTCATGAGATCCGGGTGGAATCGGGTTTAAACCGAACCTAATATGAGCTTAGGGTTCACCCTAGCTCAGATCTGGATCGAACGGGACGAAAAACGGTGAAAACGGTGGTGGAACGAGCGAGATCTCGCTTTTCCGGAGAGATCCCGTTATTCCGGCAATGGCGGCGCCGGAAAGGCGGCGCCGGAGATTCTGGTACGAGGTAGGGTAGTGTCAGGGAATGTTCTGACTTAACCCTAGTTCGTTAGCGGAAGCGTAACGAACTAACTCTGATTCGTTAACAAAGACATAACGAATTAGCAAGTAATTCGTTATGCCTATTCGCTAAGCCGAGATGACGAATTGGAAACATTTCGTTAAGATGGGATAACGAACTAGAGGTAGTTCGTTAAGGGAATGAATGACGAACTAAGTCCAATTCGTTAAGTAGTTCGTTAAGGGTTCAGTTCGCTATGAAGTTCAAGTCGTTAACCAAACCATACGAATGAGGTCCAATTCGTTATGATGACCAGTTCGCTACAAGGTCCACTTCGTTATGAGGATTGGTTCGTTACATAGTCCAGTTCGTTAAGGACTGGATAACGAACTAGGGGTTGGGCAGAATTACAGAAATGGTCCCTGGACTTAGATAAGAATGAGATAAATACACAATAGTCCTTAGACTTTGATAAATTATGAAAGATACCTTTAAGGGTGAACAATTAAAGATTAACTAACGGGGTAACGATTCAATGAAGTAAAACCGTCTTAGACGCGTAAGGCTAGTTAGGTAGAAATGAGAGTGGCTAGAGTGGTATTTAATATTCAATTATTGAACAGTTAGACGCGCACAGCTCGAGAAGGAATACTATTAGCTGAAGAAGTAACTGAGTTCCGGTGAGTTTCTAGCCCCATTTCCTTGTTATGTTTTCGGGGTTGTGTGCGTACTCGATGTGAAGTGTGAATACACTTACCTTAAGTGGTAAGTGTATGTTATAGATGTTATACGAGGTAGCTATTATATAATGTTTGTCGGTACGTGAACGATCTTCGGATATTACACGTATCGCCAAGGATAGTGATTGCCAAGTGGTTATTAGTGTGTATGAATGCTATGATGTGACTTGTTTATTATGTAAATGATATGAAGCGTGTTGTAGACAAGTAGAGGTAGAGTGTGTTAGAAGTGGAAAGAGTCTAGTAAGAGTGTTAGTGGCATGACGATAGCACGTGGTAGGGTAAGCCTATACGTGACTACGTCATTAAAGTGGCAAAGTGGCATAACATTATACGTTATTAAAGTGGCAAAGTGGAAAAGTGGTAGGTGTAAATAAGAGGCTGAGTGGTAAGGTGAGAAGGTTAGATAGTGACTGCGTGTCTTCGGATACGTATATGATGCATGTAGTGGTTGTATAATAAGTTGCTTGATTAACTAGAATTCACTCAGCGTAGCTGACTTTTAGTATGCACGCGGGTGAGCTGATTCTGGAAGTTAACATGAGGATGACACATGGCATGGATTGAACGACTGGCATCTGAAGAAAGAAGAAAAGATGTTTTATAATATAATGATTTGTGCTATGGTATCAAAGAAAAGATTTATTGTTTAGTAATAAACGGTTAAAGTTTTATATTCCGCGAAAGTTTTGACTAACTCTGATTTGTAGAACTGTGTTAATGAGTAAATCCGACGCTAAAGTAGGGCTACCGGGTACGGGTTTAAAAACGAAACGTGAGGAGACGTATATCAACCATTTGAATGAAAACCAAAAAAGCACCGATTTAACATTCCTCCTACAACCTCACGAACATCTTGACAAACCCTTTAAATTGATCCTACTTCAACGCAAACACGAGATATGTGACAAATGGGGTTGGAAGGGCCGTAGGTTTTTTATGTAGGTTTTCATAATTTATTTGTCTATGTAACATTTATTTAATCTTGTTTTATTTTTTATTTTATGTAATCTTGTTTTACTATTTATTATATAAAGTTAAAAAAAATAAACTCATCACACCACACCACCACAACCCCCCCACTAAAATTCCATCACTAGTGATGAAAAGTGGTGGGGTGAGGTGGCACACCCCAATTGTGTGTTGCAAGTGATGGTTTTGGACCACCCCCACCCCCTTAGGTTTGCTGGTATGGCGAGGTCACGTGAACAGTAACGGTTGGGATTTTGGTTTCACCAACTATTAATGAAGCTGTTCGAATTTAAATTCCGGTGTCACCTCTAGTATGTTATGTATGTGCTTTGTAAACACATTATTATGTTTGTGTGTTTTAAAGTTTATGAAATATAGAGTAATACCAAATATGGATTTTGTTATTGTCTATTGTTACATGAAAAAAACATATATATATATATATATATATATATATATATATAGTATAAGTGTACGCGTGTTGTTGTGGGTTCACACACATTATTCCCTCGTTTTGGTTATAGTGTTTGATGTGGTGTTTAATGGGTGATCAACGCGAGCGTGCTGCCGCATTTGCATATGGTTTGTTGGATGTTTTTTTATGCAGGGGTTACATTGTGTTTTGTGAAAACATGGGTACCCATGCGATTCAACTAAGTGCATGCGTAACTCGGCGTTGAACGCATAATAAGTGTTGGTACAAAATATTGTACACGTATAACCGACACGGGGATGCACGTTACCAGCGTTAAACATGCTTAACAAACACCATGCGTGTAATTCACGGTGATCTAGTGCAGGGAGCAGGGCTAAGCACTTACCAAGATTAAGTTGTGTGCGTTACATGGTGCTGGACACACGTTTATCGGCCCCGGTATATGTAAACAATGGCATCCGCGTAACCAATGCGTGATAATCAATAAGCAAAGCTGAAACATACAGTAATTTCAAAAATACATTTTTTTAACATGTTCTAACCCGACACCGTTTTAACCTGAAACATGTTCTACCATGACTCCTTTTAACTCAGACCTGTACCAACCCGACCTGAACCAAATTAACCTCTTTTTTTGTTAACTCGTTCCGACGTGTGTCCAGTTTTACACATGTCCCAGAAGCTTGCCTGACTTGAGCTATTGCCAGTTATAACTGGTAATCAGATAACATGTTAATATTTTAAAACTAAAAATGTATAGCAATATGATACTCAAATTATATAGAATAAAATGCTCATTTTTATAACATAATTGGGTTTGAATTACGGGTATATCTGTAACTATTCTTTAAATTTACAAAAAAAAATTGAATAAAGTTAAGGGGCTATTTCTTTTTTTTTAGTATGAAAGTTTACGGTGTACGTTAGTGAACTAAAGACCATTTTGCCCCTAAATTCTCAAAATTATATGCATTATATCTTGTACCTAAAACAACAAATCGTGTACTTCTTTAGTTTCAATATATTCTTGTTAGTTTATTTATATATAATATAGATATATAGATGTAAAGTTGTGTGGTTGAAAAATTTGGAGACGCCATTTTGTAAGACCCCGTTACCAGTACCTCACATTTGGACGTTGGATTTACTCATCAACATAGTTCTAATTATCAGAGTTAATAAAAACATTCGTGGAATAATAAAAACTTTCATAAGATATTACATAACGTGTCTTAGCAAACATCTTTGTCTTTTAAAATAAACAAAACATTCGACATAAACTGATAAACGTCTCGAGTCTTCCGATTCCAGCCTCTTATTCAATGCCACGTGTTCCCCTCAAGCGAGCTGCCTCATCCTACTCACCCGCATGCAAACTAAAATTCAGCTACGCTGAGTGAGTTCTAGTTAATCACATATCATACTTTACATGCATACTTACATACTTTCATAATTCAATTTCTACTTTACTTTAATTTATTCTACCTCGGATATTATTAGGGTCCGGTCCCTTTTCCTGCCTTAGGTATTATTAGTGTCCAGTCCCTTTTCTGCCTTGGATATTATTAGGGTCCAGTCCCTTTTCTGCCTCGAGATTATTAAAGGGCTCGGTCCCTTTTCTGCCTTGGATATTATTAGGGTCCAGTCCCTTTTCTACCTTTCTATCTCTTACATCCATTCATAACATACATGCATATCATTCATAGTTCAAACATAAAATTATAACTTGACAGTACGTGCAATATCCGAAGATCGTTCACGTACCGACAAGTAATCATTCTTACCTTTCACATAATCACATAAGGCATACACTTATCACTTAGGATAAATGTATTAACAATCACATCTAGTATGCACACAGCCCCGAAAACATAACACAGAAATGGGGCTAGAAACTCACCTGGATCCTGTTTCTTTCTCCGTTTATCGTAATTCCCTTCTTTAACTGCGCCCTGCTAACTTTATATAGGGTACGCATACTAATATTCATTCTATTTGCATTCCCATTTGGAATTGACTAAGTCTTGTATGATCGGTTTTTCCTTGTTTAGACTTCATTTACTTATTATATTTCTTACAAACCCTAATGTAAGGTTTTTAATTATTTTATTATTAATTTCTCTTTTCTAAAATATTTTATTATTATCTTAAGACTCTATTATTTAAATATTCTTTTAATATTCTTTATCGAATTCACGTCCCTCCTCGTAGACGGTCATGTGTTTATAAGTATGTTCACATTTAAACGTATTTGTGTATATATATAACACTCGGTTTACCCCTTACTTGGACTTCCAAGTGTAATTTTAGGTGTACACTTAAACGGGTACTTATTCTTGGGCGCTCAACGAGATCAAATATAAGTAACCAATTCACTTCGTAATGTAATTGACTAGTTGTTCATAGTGACCGAACTATAAGTGATCGGGTGTAGGGAGTGTAATTGGGCTCGGGTGGCATTTGGACTTGGCTAAGTTTTGGGCCAGGGGTAAATAAGAAAAGCCCAGCTTCTCTATTTCTTTCTAACCAGTAGGTTCCTTCTCCTTCTTCTTCATTTCGTTCTTTTCTTTTTTTTTTTACAGTAACAAGAGATCGAGCCCTTTTTCTGATCGACTCCCATGTAATCGACCATTCAACGTGTAGTCGATTCCCTGTGTAAGCGAGTTATCACTATAATCGACCCCTTCAATGTAATCGGCTTTTCCTTGTGACTTACAAGTTTAAAGTAATCGATTACTATAATTGTAATTGAGTTACAAGTAACAGAGTATGACAGGTAATCGAGTGCCATTGTAAGCGAAGTCCATTGTATTCGGCTCGTTGTAATCGAATTCCAATTGTAAGCGAATTCTATTGTAATCGATTGAGGGTTGTTGTAATCAAGTTTCAGTGTGTTCGAGTTCGGTGTAATCGAACTCAGGTTGTATGCGATTTTCTGTGTAATCGATAGACTTGTATGCGAGTTAAATTGTAATCGATCTTCAGTATAATTGAGTTGCTACAGTGTAATCGATAGTCTATGGTTGTAACTGATTCATTTGTGTGCGAGGAATTGTAATCGAGTCTGATTGGGACATGGTATGCGAGTAATTGTATGCGAGTTCCGTAACAGGGGCAGCTCACTTAAAAACGACTAAGGTATTTTATGCGAATTTTGAGCCATTGTAAATGATCTGGAGGGTAAACGAATACACCATGTAATCGGGTTCTATTTGTAAACGAACTCTGATTGATCTATGGTGGTTTTATGCAACTCTATTGTGTACGGCCATAGGAATAGTGGCTGGACTACACCAAAAATGGGTCACGGGTTCGGCCTCTACTCACGTCAAAGCCGCTTGTCTCAATCTTAACGCCTCGTTCTTGACTCTCTGATGTGTGGAAAACGTATATAATACTAAAAGCTGTTGGGACTTATATTTTAGACCGACACATCGAATTAATCTTTGGGTGAAAAATATATTATTTTGGTCTCAACCAAGGGTGGATGGCTTGAAGACCAAGTCATGCTAGGCTAGTACAAATAGATGTTTTTATTCATTTGTCTAGTATGAGTGACTGTATTGTGTATATGTGAGATTTAGGGTTTTATCCCTTTGAGAGAGTCTCTGCCTCCAGGATGAGCTCTCCTGGTGGCGGCTGAGATATTTCTTAATTGATTGTATGTATGAATGTATGTATGAGTGTTTCACCTTAATGAGAATCATTCGGCTAATATTTCATACTACCGTTTCTATCTTGTTTGTGTTTTGATTACAATTGTTCATCCTACTTTATTATTGATTGTTAATCAAATCAGGCTCTCTCCCAATACGCCTCATCCGTCCAACTAACATCATATAAGAGTGAATACGAGTTAGATCCGATCCTAACCCTAGATCCGAGCTCCACACCGTTGATTGGTATTGACTATTATTCACGCTTCCGCACCGGGGCTCGGACATGTCAATTGGTATCAGAGCAAATGGTGCATTTAGAGATCAAATTTCAAATATAATTCTCTTCAAAACAGTTTCTTCCATTTACTGAAAAGATCTCAAGAATGGGATCATATTGACTAAGTAGCTATCTCAATACTTCACTCTCAGCATTATTATGACAACATAGATAGGTTAACATCAGGTATAAACTTAGCATGAATTTCATCTCTTTGGTGATATGATTTAGGTTCATTTAAAGCATAATGCATTAATGGTCAACACTGTGCTATGATGCCTCATATCTCTTCTCAAAGCTTATTTGGTTTTCCCCAGATCACCCCAATTTGACTCCAACCTCCTGTATTTGGTCAAAAATAGTTTTTGTATGACAGAACTTATTGTATTTTTGTATTTTTAGATTAAAACATATATATAGAGTTTGAACGTTGGACTTACAGTTAGCAACATGCCTTTCATTCAAGATGAGACAGAATTTGCCAACATCTTTGTAGTTCTTGTTGTAACCCTCTTGTTTGATAAAATATTTAAAACACTTATCAACTTTTGGTTGATTTATTCATTCTTCCCCTTGTTTTTTATATTTTCTCAAATTTTCTAAAAGTATGTTCCTTGTCTTTCATTGAAATTCTCCCCCTCACGTTAAGCTTCTCCCATTGTTCATTTCGAATCATCACTCTTATATCACTTCTGGATATAGTTGTATGGGCATATGAACGAGGCTTTGAACTTCAAAGATCAACTTCAAGTAACAAGGTCATCACAAAAAGAAATAAACTCAATGTGATCATCAAATAATCTTCAATTCTTCAAAACCGTTTCTTCCCATGTAAATCATCTTCAAACCATTCCCTGAATTAAGATAGCATTCAAGTCAACCATAACCCGTTCTTGACTGTTCAAGTGACTATTTCATAGGAGGTTAAACTCTACTGATCATCCTTTCAACATTGTTGCTCGTGATGACTCCATCTTCTCATCCGTACTAGGAAATCTGAAAACTTACAAATGATGAAACGTCTTTGAAAAACCTTGGATTATTGATCTTGATCAACTTTTCCTTAACTTGAGTCTTTTACTTGATTTGAAGCTAGCCATTTGCAATGAAATTCAAAGATTTTTTACTCCCCCAATTTCGTTGCAATTGTCTTTAATAAATGTGTCTTCAAATCAAGTGTGGGTGAAACAATCTTGATCATCCTCATCAAGATTGTAAAAATCTCAAATGAACATATTCAAAAGTTGGTTGACACTAAAAGTGATTAAATCCTTAAGCTTGGTCAGCACTTGTTCTTGTAAAGCTTTTGATGAAGTCGTGAAATTGGATGAGGTTTGAATTCCATAAGCTTGTTGATGATTGGAGAAAAATTACCAAAATACCCCTGGTATATATCTTCCGTAGAGAATAGATTGGTCAAACGGTCAACGGCACCAAAAATCTCAAAAGTTTCTTCAAAACTTTGAAATGTTTCACAAACTCTGTTTCCTAGCACACAATGTGCTTGGGAGCACTTTCCTTGCACAAAGTATGCTTGGTTTCATTTCCAAGCACAAAGCATACTCTGATTCAATTTCTAAGCACAAAGTGTACTCGGAAGCAACGTGTACTCGGAAAGCAAAGTGTGCTCGGAAAGCAAAGTGTGCTCGGAAGCAAAGTGTACTCGGAAAGCAAAACACTTGTGATTTTTCAATTTTTTTACCGAGCACAGAGTATGCTCGGGAGCAAAAGTGTGCTCGGAAGTACTTACTATCACTAAGTGTGCTCAGGAATACTTGTGATTTTTCAATTTTAGCATTAGCACAAAGTGTACCCGGAAGCACTTTCCTAGCACAAAGTGTACCCGGAAATCAAAACACTTGTGATTTTTCAATTTTCAACTAGCACAAAGTGTGGTCGGAAGTACAAGTGTGCTCGGATTACTTAGTGCTTTTTCATTTTCCACCAAACATGCTCGGGAGCAAGGGTGTGCTCGACACAAACTTGAGTTTTCTCTTCACAAGCATAATTGTTCATGGCAAAACAAGTATGCTCGAGAAAGAGTCTGCTCGAATAAATAACAAAGTGTGCTCGAGACTTAAAGATAGTTTTCTTGAGAAGACAAAGGACATGCTCTGGGTTTCACAAAGTGTGCTCGAATTAGATGTGCTCGATATAAGATGTGCTCGAAATAACCTGTGCTCGAGCCAAACAAAGATGTGCTTGGCCAAAACATCTCCTGTGCTCGAAGCAGCACTTAGTCATTTTCCATACTCGAGTCCAATCTTATTTTTTCATAGTGTGCTCGAGACATCAAAACTTCATTTCTGCGTCATCAGTCACTAATTTGCCCTTGCAGAACCTGCTCGAATATTCACTTTGCATCTGCTGCAACAAACAATGATGAAATTGCCTTTAGTACCTGTTCATTCTTGACTTGTACATTCTCCTTATCAGTTTGTACCATCGGCAATATTTTTCAACAAACATCTACTGTTTGTTCAGCACGAACACACAAAACCCTAATTTTTTCAAATCCAAAAACAAGTTTCGTAATCTGAAATTAATCACTATATCCCTATCCAAGTCATCTTGAAATCAAAGAAACCTATCTTCATATCATAATCAACCTTTTCAGATCTAGAAATAATCAGATGAACATTGTTGCCCCAAAACGAGCCAAATAACACTGTTACATCAGATCTGGACCGTTTTGACCAAATAAACATGAAATTGATGTTGAATCTCCAAACGAGTCATCAACCCAAACATCAATCCATATACTTTTCTCCGAAAATAATTTCAAAACCCCCAAAAATAATTTCAACGAACTTCATCATTTAACGTCCATGGTGGATTCAAGAGCGAAATGAATATGTTCAGCGGTTAGCCTGAACGATTCGGTAACCCAGGCTCTGATACCAATTGACGTGTCTGAGCCCCAGTGCGGAAGCGTGAATAATAGTCAATACTAATCAACGGTGTGGAGCTCGGATCTAGGGTTAGGATCGAATCTAACTCGTATTCACTCTTGAATGATGTTAGTTGGACGGATGAGGTGTATTGGGAGAGAGCCTGATTTGATTAACAATCAACAATAAAGTAGGATGAACAATTGTAATCAAAACACAAACAAGATAGAAACGGTAGTCTGAAATATTATCCGAATGATTCTCATTAAGGTGAAACACTCATATATACATTCATACATACAATCAATTAAGAAATATCTCAGCCGCCACCAGGAGAGCTCATCCTGGAGGCAGAGACTCTCTCAAAGGGATAAAACCCTAAATCTCACATATACACAATACAGTCACTCATACTAGACAAATGAATAAAAACATCTATTTATACTAGCCTAGCATGACTTGGTCTTCAAGCCATCAACCCTTGGTTGAGACCAAAATAATATATTTTTCACCCAAAGATTAATTCGATGCGTCGGTCTAAAATATAAGTCCCAACAAAAACCAAGTTTTACCGAATTCACCTAAAAAACACACACACAATCAGCAAGTGTACCGGTCGCAATGTAGTTAGCAAGTAAGAACGGATATCGAACCTATGACACTATGGGTAAACTCTAATTATTAAACCTAAAAGATTACTAATCTAGACTTTCTTTTGATTTTTTTTGGAATTTTTTTATATTAATTAAACTAATAAAATTTAACTAATTAAAATTTAAACTAAAAATAAAACTTTAGAAAAATTGGTTTTTAAAACAAATATGAGAAACGACTACCATGGTAATGGAATCCTACTAGTTGAATTAATAGCTAACGAACTTGACTTGATTGAAAAACAATATCTTAAAAATATGACACTAGAGACCACTAAAAATGTGCTAGATCGCCTTCCGGCCTCACCAACGACATCCTAGAACTCTAATGACATGTGAAGCTCAATTGTTAAAGGTTTGGATCACCTCCCGGTCTTACCTTACCTAATAATACTATGGTACCCCCAAAACCCAAATCACCTCCCGGTCTCTTCGGATACAATATATATTAATATAAAGAGGGTATATTTAATTAACTTGAGCAAAACTTGTATCACAATAATATAAGGGACCTAGGATAACCAACTCCCGTGCAATTATTACCCAAACCCGCAAAATAAAAAGATGACACAACACTAGATTGCCTCCCATCCTCTCTAATGAAAGAACAATAAAATCTAATAAACTTTTAATAATTACTCCTACAGTTATTTCGACCATAAACCGCAAAAAAGCTGAAAACACAAAGTAAACAACCTAATCATGTATCTAACAATCACTAAAAACTATTAAACATAAGTGGAATAATTATTAAAGCAATAAACTAGGTTCAATTACTCAACTATATCATGACCAAACCAATTAAAAACTTTACCATAATATTAAATCAACCAACGTCAAATAATAGTTCGTCAAACAATTAATCTAACATAGCACTCAACCAAAACCTAGATAGTGTAAAGTAATTAGCCACTCATTATAAGGTATGAAACAAAAGAAAACAATTCATTTGAATTCACGACAATAATTATAACGAAAAATAAAAAACTAAAATAGTTTAGAACCCCTTTTTACCCTCTACGCAGCAGTCCACCAAATTCAGAAAATTATGCAATCTGTTGATTATTCGTGCACCAACTCTCACCACAAAAACCCAATTATTGTATTTCTCTTTTTTCTTTTCCACCAACTTCACGTGACTAGATTATTCAATTCACTTTTCAAAAGTGAATTTTTAGATTTTGACCTTCTTGCCGTGGAATTGTTTTATCCACAATAGCCGACGTCCACCAAAATCCGTCTATCTTATTATTCTTTTTTTTTTCCTTTTTTCTTTATATATAATAACAATATTAGGGTTTTAATAATTGTTCAAAAGTAATAAAATTTGAGCCCCACTCCAAACTCCACCGACAAGTTTAATTTCATAGGCCCAATTCTCTCTCTTTTTTTGTTTACTTGATTAGCCGTGGAGTCCATTTTCTCTTAAATCACAAACCGTCTCATAATGTTTCTTTTGTGATGGGCTTATGAACATGATCTTTTATCATTAGTGTATGGACCACCAAGCTAGATATACCAATGGAATAATCTTGATTTTCCTGTCAACATTAAATAAACGGTGGATATTAAGATTTTAATTAAACATCATACTTTTAAATAGTAAAATTTTAATAACAATAACAATAATACTACTAAATACTAATATATGATGTCTAGTATTATGTAAAATGAGTTGGACTCTTTGCTCACTGGTCTCAAGTTTAGTGAAAATACTATAATTTAGCTCGTTTAAAATTTAACCTTTTAAAATCCAATTATGAGCCAAATAGAAATATATTCAATAAAAAACTGGCTCAAAATACTTGAAACTATAGGAAATATTTATATAATAACATGTATATTTTAAACCATATCACTCTCACATCTTATTAAGGTTCGGAACAGCCCGTATTCATTTCCTTAACCGTCCTCGGCTTAACACTTGGTCTCGAAAAGCATAAAGCTTGGACCCTAAGCCCATCTCATCCATAATCCCATCTTGATTAATCTAGGTCCATGATCCCTTCTTTATTAATTATAAACGCGAAATCACTAAACGTAACTTTCTTTATTTAATACTAAAATATTTATTTAACACACGACAACTTAACGAAATCTTTATTTAATATTACAAATTAACATTATAATGTTTAGGATGTTACAAGTCTTCCCTCCTTAAAGAGGTTTCGTCCCCGAAACCTAACTATTACTTAAACAGATTTGGGTAAAACTTGCGCATCTCATCCTCAGCTTCCCGGGTGGCATCTGATCCTTTGCGATGCTTCCATATCACTTTTACCAAGGTATAACCTTGTGACGAAGCTGCTTCTCCTTGCGATCAACAATCTCTACCGGTTGCTCAATGTAGTTCAGTTGTTCATCAACCTCGATGTCCATCAGTGGTACGTGAGATGTGTCATCAGCCAGACATTTCCTCAGATGAGAAACATGGAAGGTTGAATGAATTTCGTCTAACTCATCGGGTAAATCCAGCTTATAAGCTACTTCACCCACACGATCAAAGATCTTAAACGGTCCAATGTACCTTGGACTCAACTTTCCTCTTTTCCTAAAACGGATATCCCTTTCCAAGGCGTGACTTTAAGCATCACATTATCACCAACGTTAAACTCAATCGGCGGTCGTCGTTTATCAGCATACGACTTCTGTCTGTCTTGAGCAGCTTTCATTCTGGCTTTTATCTGATCGAACTTTAAAGATGTCTCTTGAACCACTTCTAAACTTCTCATTTCTTTCTGTCCAATCTCTCCCCAACATACGGGTGTCCTACATCGTCTACCGTAAAGCATCTCAAATGGTGGCTTACCAATACTTGAATGGTAACTGTTGTTATAGGAGACCTCTGCTAGATGCAGGTGATCATCCCAACTTCCACCAAAGTCTAAAGCACAAGCGCGTAGCATATCCTTAAGGGTTTGAATCGTCCTTTCAGACTGTCCATCTGTTTGAAGATGATATGCCGTACTGATGTTCAACCTCGTCCCCATAGCTTCATGGAACTTCTTCCAAAATCTCTAAGTAAACCGATGTATCTCTATCTGACACGATCGATAACGGTAATCCATGATTAGCTACAACCTCTTTAATGAACAAGCTTGCTAACGTTTCTGACGAGATAGCCTCTCGTATGGGCAGAAAGTGAGCACTCTTGGTCAAACGGTCCACAATCACCCAGATGGTATCATGTTGCTTCACTGTACGATGTAGCTTAGTTATGAAATCGATAGTGATGTGTTCCCATTTCCACTCAGGTATCTCAAGCGGTTGCATTTTCCCATAAGGCTTCTGATGTTCGGCTTTAACTTGTAAACAAGTTAAGCACTTACTAACATAATTCACTACATCGTTTTTCATCCCTGGCAACCAGTAATCTCTCTTCAAGTCTTGATACATTTTTGTAGCTCCTGGATGGATTTAGTATCTTAACTTATGAGCTTCATCTAGGATTCGACCCCTAAGATCTCCATGGCGTGGGATCCACATACGGTTAAACCTAGTCTTAACACCATGAGTGTTTTCCATCAACTCATCTTGCTGGCCGTAAATTCTTTCTTTTGTCACTAACTTCTCATCCACAAGTACCTCTGACTGCACTTTGATGATCTTTTCAAAAAGGCTTGAATTCATAATCAGCTAGTATGACTTTACTGTTGCAAGGAAATCCTCATTCTTACGACTTAGCGCGTCAGCGACCACATTAGCTTTACCAGGATAGTATTTGATGTCGCAGTCGTAATCTTTAATCAATTCCAACCATCTTTTCTGTCTCATGTTTAATTCCTTCTGTTCGAAGAAGTACTATAAAATCTTTTGATCTGTATAGATGGTACACTTAGAACCATACAAATAATGTCTTCATATCTTGAGAGCATGCACTACAACGGCTAGCTCTAAGTCGTGCGTCGGATAAGTACTCTCGTGGAATTTCAACTGTCTAGACTCGTAAGCTATTACTTTACCTCGTCGCATTAACACGCAACCTAACACGATACGAAGAATCAGTACAAACAACCAAATCCTCGTCACCATCGGGTAAGGCAAGGATTGGAGCTTGCGTGAGTCTCTTCTTTAATTCCTCAAAATCTTCTTCTTGGAACTTACCCCAACTGAATACTACCGACTTTCGGGTCATACCGGTCAACAGTGCGGCTATCTTGGAGAAACCTTCGATGAATCTCCTATAGTAGCCAGCTAACCCTAAGAAGATTAGTATATCAGTCGGATTCTGTGGAGTCTTCCAGTTCGTTATTGCTTCAATCTCAGCTGGGTCCACGGTAATCCCTTCAGGATTAATCATGTGACCTAGAAATTCCACTTCTCGTAACCAGAACACTCATTTCGAAAACTTAGCATACAACTTCTCTTCCTTCAGAGTCTCCAATACCTCTCTCAAATGTTCAGCATGATTACTTTCGTTCTTTGAATAAATTAATATGTTGTCGATAAAGAGGATTACCGATTTATCCAACATAGGCCGACACACCCTATTCATCATGTCCATAAATGCTGCGGGAGAATTCGTTTGACCGAATGACATTACGAGAAACTCGTAGTGTCCATATCGCATACGAAACGTTGTCTTAGAGATATCTGCCTCTTTCACTTTTAACTAGTGATAGCCTGACCTGAGATCTATTCATGAGAACCAACTTGAATCTTGCAGTTGATCAAACAGATCATCGATCCTTGGAAAAGGATATCTATTCTTCACAGTAAGCTTATTCAGCTCGCGATAATCTATGCACATTCTCATGCTTCCATCCTTTTTCTTCACGAACAACACCGGTGCGCCCAAGGGGGAAACACTTGGTCTAATAAAACCCTTGTCGAGGAGTTCATGCAGTTGGGACATTAATTCTTTCATCTCGGACGGCGCTAGACGGTAAGGCGCTTTCGCTACGGGTTGGGCCCCTGGTACTAGGTCTATCTGAAACTCTATTTCTCGCTCCGGTGGCAACCCCGGAAGATCCTTGGGGAATACTTCTGGGTAGTCGCACACGATAGGAACATCTTTCAATTCTTTTGTCTCGGCCGTAGCGTTGACAACATATGCCATGTAGGCACCACACCCTCGCCTTAACAAACCCTCGGCTTTTATCATCGAAATGACATTAAGCCCAGAACTTTCCTTATCACCATAAACTGTCACCACACTACCATCCAAGGACTTTAACCTTATCATCCTGCTCTTACACACTATCTGAGCCTCATACTCAGACAACCAATCCATTCCCAAAACCACATAGAACCCTCCTAAGGTCATAACATACAAAGTAACAGAGAGAACTCATGTCCCTCTAACTCTATCTTACAATCTTTAACCATTTTCATTATTTTAACCGAAGTGTCACTAACGGTTTCTACTATGAAAGTTTCAGACACTCGGCGACTTTTCATTTTAGCTAATTTATAAAAGGCGTGGCTACGCAACTTTTGTTCGCACCAGAATCAAATAATACAGAAGCAGAAACACCGTTTACTAGAAACGTACTTGTGACGACATTTGGGATCTGCTTAGCTTGTTCTTGAGTCAGCATGTAGGTTCTGGTCTTTGGCCTGGTTGGCTCTGCATCCTTCTTTCTGCTCCCTCCAGCTTCACCCTTAGTGCACTCTCTAGCAAAGTGACCCGTCTTACCGCATTTATAACATGCGGACTTTGCAGTACAATCTGGAGCGTAATGCCCCACCTTCCCGCACTTGTAACAAGCATTCGTACCAAACTTGCACTCACCAGCATGACTCTTCCCACACTTATAACAAGTGTCAGAACCCTCACTCCACCTACACTCACCTCCATGCGCCTTCCCACAAGTTTTGCACGATCTTTTCTCCACACCTTATGTTTCTTATCCTTTGAATTCCACAACTGAGTATCGGGTCGTTTACCAGGAGCGACCACTTCTTATCTTCCCTCTCCTCCCCCACAACAACATCATCCGCAGCCAGGTCATCATAAACCATCTCTGAGAGTTCAACAGCAAAGTCAAAAGTAGCAGGTTTATTCGCCCTGACTAGTACGTGAACTTTTTGTGGCAATCCTCTCACATAGCACTTAATCCTCTTAGCTTCAGTGTTGACCATGTCGGGTACCGACTTAGACATTCGGTTGAACTCAGTGGTGTCCTCACGATATGTCATCGCCCCAGCTTTCAAGTTTAGGAACTTCATATCCGCCCTCACAATCTCGGCGTCAGTACATAATCTTTTCATGACCAATTCCTTCAAATCCTCCCATTTCATTGCCCTAATTTCCTCTGGACTCTTCCTCTGCTCAATCGATTCCCACCAGTACATTGCCTCCTCACCAAATGATTGGGTGGCATAACCGACAGCTTGATCGGGACGGCACTCGCTAATGAAGATAATCTTGTCCATAGTGGTTATCTATTAGAGAGTAGTGATTGCATCTCCCAAACCAGTCAACTTCGGCGGGTCTCATCCTTTGAAGGACTTATAGTTGCACCCACCTCGGCCTCTTTTCCTGTCATCGACTTTCACAGACTTAACCCCACTCGAGGCCTCCCTCTCTTCTTCCTCATCTCACCTACCATCACCACCCGCCCCTTCGACAGTTCTTTCACGGCTTCGAGCAGTTCCTTCATGAGTGAGGTTCTTCATAGCAGTGGCTACAGCTTGAACAATAGTTGCTTGAATTGCGGTATCCAGTTGAACCCCTTCATTGTTGTTTGGTTTTCCTCCCGTTGCGTTTCCTTCATCTCTGGTGTTAAAATTTGTTTCCACCGAAGGTCGTTGGACACGACAAGGCCTGCCACGACATTCAGTGCGACCTCCAGCCCTCACAATTCCTCCAGCTCCCAAATTTCCTCCCATTCCAACCATCGTATTCTAAAAGGGAAAACACAAACGTCATCACTCAAGGAACTATTTAGTACAAGGATAGTAAGGCTAACAGGTAATAACAGTGGCCAATTGTGATTAGCTGATCACGTTACTTTCCGTGTCCTACACACTTCCCTTTATGAGTCTATTTGTGTTGATTCTAATCTCAAACAGTTAAACAGTCAAACAAGCAACAAATCCTATCCATATCAATCAAGATAACATTAACATTATTATTTAACCATACACTTTACCTTTACTGAGCTTGCTTGAGTGACACATGGCATTCCTAAACTGGCATATCTTTACTTAAATCCCATTCTCTTTTCGAGTCTAAGCATGTAGGATGCTTAAATCTCTCGAACTTTGATCTGATACCAACTTGTAAGGCCCCGTTACCGGTACCTCAAATTTGGACGTTGGATTTACTCATTAACATAGTTCTAATCATCAGAGTTAATAAAAACTTTCATGGAATAATAAAGACTTTCATAAGATATTACATAACTTGTCTTAGCAAACATCTTTGTCTTTTAAAATAAACAAAACATTAAACATAAACTGATAAACGTCTCGAGTCTTCCGATTCCAGCCTCTTATTCAATGCCACGTGTTCCCCTCAAGCGAGCTGCCTCATCCTCCTCACCTGCGTGCATACTAAAAGTCAGTTACACTTAGTGAGTTCTAGTTAATCACATATTATACATATTTACATACTTTCATAATTCAATTTCTACTTTACTTTATTCTATTCTGCCTCGGATATTATTAGGGTTTGGTCCCTTTTTCGTCTTTAGATATTATTAGGGTCCAGTCCCTTTTCTGCCTTGGATATTATTAGGGTCCAATCTCTTTTCTAACTCGAGATTATTAAAGGGCTCGGTCCCTTTCTGCCTTGGATATTATTAGGGTCCAGTCACTTTTCTATCTTTCTATCTCTTACATTCATTCATAACATACATACGTATCATCCATAGTTCAACATAACATTATAACTTGATAGTACGTGCAATATCCGAAGATCGTTCACGTACCGACAAGTAATCATTCTTACCTTTCACATAATCAGATAATGCATACACTTATCACTTAGGATAAATGTATTAACAATCACATCGAGTATGCACACAGCCCCGAAAACATAACACAGAAATGGGGAAAGAAGCTCACCTGGATCCTGTTTCTTTCTCTGTTTATCGTAATTCCCTTCTTTAACTGTGCCCTACTAACTATATATAGGGTACGCGGATTAATATTCATTCTGTATACATTCCAGTTGGAATTGACTAAGTCTGGTATGATCGGTTGGCCTTGTTTAGATTTTATTTACTTATTATATTTCTTACAAACCCTAATGTAAGGTTTTTAATTATTTTATTATTAATTTCTCTTTCCTAAAATATTTTATTATTATCTTAAGACTCGATTATTTAAATTTCTTTATCGAATTCACGTCCCTCCTCGTAGACGGTCATGTGTTTATAAGTATGTTCACATTAAAATGTATGTGTGTGTATATATCACACTCGGGTTACCCCTTACTTGGACTTCCAAGTGTAATTTTAGGTGTACACTTAAACGGGTACTTATTCTTGGGCGCTCAACGAGATCAAATATAAGTAACCAATTCACTTCGTAATGTAATTGACTAGTTGTTCATAGTGACCGAACTATAAGTGATCGGGTGTAGGGAGTGTAACTGGGCTCGGGTGGCATTTGGACTTGGCTAAGTTTTGGGCCAGGGGTAAATAAGAAAAGCCCAGCTTCTCTATTTCTTTTTAACCAGTCTGTTCCGTCTCCTTCTTCATTTCGTTGTTTTCTTTTTCTTTTTTTTTTACAATAACAAGAGCTCGAGCCCTTTTTGTGATCTACCTCCCATGTAATTGACCATTCAACGTGTAATCGATTCCCTGTGTAAGCGAGTTATCACTGTAATCGACCCCTTCAATGTAATCGGCTTTTCCTTGTGAGTGACGAGTTTAATGTAACAGATTGCTACAATTGTAATCGAGTTACAAGTAACAGAGTATGACAGGTAATCGAGTGCCATTGTAAGCGAAGTCTATTGTGTTCGGCTCGTTGTAATCGAATTCCAATTGTAAGCGAATTCTATTGTAATAGATTGAGGGTTGTTGTAATCGAATTTCAGTGTGTTCGAGTTCGGTGTAATCGAACTCAGGTTGTATGCGATTTTCTGTGTAATAGATAGACTTGTATACGAGTAAATTGTAATCGATATTCAGTGTAATCGAGTTGCTACAGTGTAACCGATATTCTAAGGTTGTAACTGATTCATTTGTGTGTGAGGAATTGTAATCGAGTCTGGTTGGGACAAGGTATGCGAGTTCAGTAACAGGGGCAGCTCACTTAAAATCGGCTAAGGTATTGTATGCGATTTTTGAGCCATTTTAAGTGATCTGGAGAGTAAACGAATACACCATGTAATCGGGTTCTACTTGTAAACAAACTCTGATTGATCGATGGTGGTTGTATGCGACTCTATTGTGTATAACCATAGGAATAGTGGCTGGACTACACCAAAAATGGTCACAGGTTCGGCCTCTACTCAATTTAAGGTGAGTTTACATATCCCTCTTTTTCATCTTTTAAGTTTTAGGGGTGGCATGTATACCCTATTTAAATTACTCATTTTTATTTACTTATCTATTCAAAACACAATTCAATATATTATTATGTGTGACTATTGCATGCTCTATGATAATGCTCTATGTGCTTAATTGTTTATTTTATGTTTGGTGGTTGGTATCTCATCCTCATCTATCCTCATCTAGTACGTCAAAGTCGCTCGTCTCAATCTTAATGCCTCGTTCTTGACTCTCACATCTTATTGAGGTTCGGAACAACCCGTATTCATTTCCTTAACCGTCCTCGGCTAAACACTTGGTCCCGAAAAGCATAAAGCTTGGACCTTTAAACCTTAAACGTCCAAAACTAGACCCATGGTTTTCTTTAACGAGCCGTACACGTTTTTAGGTTCATTAAGTTCATTTTAACATAAAGTTCGTTACTTTACGTTCTGTTTGGACCCGATCTACCTTACTTCAATTTTCAAGGGCAAACGTTTATTAAAACATAAACTTTAAGTTCAAGAACATACCTTTAAGAGTTCGTTTGGTCTCGGTTTGCTTGATTATAGATCTTGAATCTTGTATCTATCTATCTATCTATCGAAGACCTATCTATATTTGGCTTGATTCTTGGTCTCGGATTCTTTCTTTCTCTCTTGCGGCCGTTTATAGTAATATGTGTGTGTGTTTGGAGTGTATGTAGAGATTAAGATGGAAAGAAATGAGAGTTAGGGTTTTGGAATGGTTTAAGGGGGATATTTATATCCCCTATGGCCCATGGACCGTAAGCCCATCTCATCCATAATTCCATCGTGATTAATCTAGGTCCATGATCCCTTCTTTATTAATTATTAACGCGAATATTTATTTAACACATGACAACTTAACGAAATCTTTATTTAATATTATAACTTAACGAAATCTTTATTTAATATTATAACTTAATATAAATTTAACACACGACTACTTAACGAAATCTTTATTTAATATTATAACTTAACATTATAATGTTTTGGATGTTGCACATTTGCCCACCATTACACGTGAAAAGGTGGTTTTGTTAAAGGCCCACATCCTTTGGCGCTTTAACATTGCCTTTATGTTAAAACCAATACACATAGTCGAAATCTTTGCATTATCTAAATTGCACTCCTAATAATAAGAAAACACTCTTTGCAAATTGCAATAACCTTCCACAAGTGTCAACAAAACATAGTCCATAACATACTAAAAAAACACGTAAAATACTAATCATCACTTATCAAAATTTGTAACTGGATTCATACATTAACAATTTTTACTTTGGTATGAAATCAGCAACTAACAGTCAAAAGTCCATCACATAAACCATGAGCAACAATATTGCAGATACACACGAAAGGGAACTTGTACATTACCTTGTACATTACAACAAACAGCTATCAAATGCAATAGCAGGATTGTTCTTTGCCCTCAATGTGGGATCTGGATACATTACAATTTTTGATGGGAGCTTCAAATTGTATATTAGCCGCTAAATTTATACATGATCTGGAAATAATATACATAGGCCTGTAAACGAACCAAAAGCTCATGAACTATTCAATTGGAATTTAATGAACATGAACAAAATTTTCATTTAACTAAACGAACAAACATGTACACACTTTTTGTAATTTCATTTATGTTCGTAAACATCCGTTTATGTTCATTCGTTGATATTCATTTAATTTTACTAAATACATAAATATGAACTTAAAAGGGGCTCGTTTTACTGATATTTTGTAAACTCGTGATGATAATTTGAATAAATCATGTAAATTTCAAGCTAATATAGATGTGTTTTTAGATGACTTGTGATGTATTAGAATTCTTCATTTGTGTTCATTGATGCAAATTTATATTTATTTGTACTAGTTTATTCTTGGTGAATTATGTGAATTTGTGTTCGTTTATGTTTGGTGAATTATGTGCATCTGTGTTCATTTATGTTTGTTTAATTGTCATATTAGGTTTTGAATGAACAAACATTAAGAACACAAACATGCTCATTTCTTAATGAATGAACATGAATAAAATAAATTATTCGATTATATATTCGTGTCCGTGTTTGGTTAAAGTTCAATGGTCGAAACGTGCATGACCTTATTTGTTTTCATTTGGTTCCTTTACGAACCTAATATATGATGTATTGCATTAGTGTAAACCTTTTCCCCAAAATTTCTAATCTCCCAGCTAAAATGAATTATTAACGATATTAAAAGTTTATTTTAACAACAAATTAACAAATAATTATGAGAATTGAAGAAGGGAAAACTTACGTGAAGGTGCTTACTCTTCGTTTTTTAATAATTACCTCGTTAAATATAATAACACACTATATCGAGTACCGATGGTTGAATAAGAAGGATGATCTAACTCCTTACGTGTACTATCCAATTCAGGATTAATGAGCAGGTGCTCTATTAAAAGCTGGAAACATTATACAGCTAAAAAAAGTTAAAAATCCAAGAATACATAGGAAAAAAACAAATTGACTAGGTCTAACTAAGAAAATAAATTATTGCAAGTTTTCGGTGTAATATTAATCTAAAACCAAAAACCAAAATATAAAATATGATAAAGCGCTTTTGATGAATGTGTTACACGTCATAACACAATATTAAAATAAAAAATAAGAAGAGTCGTTAATTAGCTAAATGTCATTTAATCAAGCCTAGATGTCGTCCTTAAAACTCTAGCATCTAATTTTGAATCTCTTTCGACATCAACTAATTTTTATATATATATATATATATATATATATATATATATATAAAGGTTTTGGATCAAATACAAATGAAATTAACGTGCTAATTATGAGAATCAAGTAGAGCAATTATACATACAAGTAGAAGTAGAGTAATGATGCAATTAAATCATAAAGTAATTAAATCAAATGCATTATCATTTACATTATCCGTTCCTTCAGTACGAATGTTCCTTTTTCTATACATTGACATCACCCAACAAGGCCGAAGCAGCTTTTGAGCCTGTTTTGGAACCCTAACCCAGCAAGCCTGTTTTGATAACTCTACGTATAACTAAGATAATGACAAAATCTATTTTTTTTAAAACCAAATGCTTCTTCAGGGTAACTTTGTTAATGAATAAACTTACAATAAGATTGGCTCGCTAAAAGCTCAAATCGAGTTGAGCTTAAATGAGCTCGAGTCAAAAATTAAGTTTGTTTTTTAAACAAGCCCAAGCTTGAGCTTCACTTATCGAGCTCATAATTGCTCGCATGCCTAATCAATCTATTTATATAAATTTGCATTTTATGTAATACATATTTTTATTTAATAATTAGTATTATTGTGTATGAAACAATGATAAATATACCTAAATATAACTAATATATATATATATATAAAGTTATAACAAATGTGTATATATTACTTAATAAATACTAAATGGGTCGGGCTTGATCTTGAAAAACTACTCACGAGTCAAGATTAAATTTTAGAAAAAGAGCTCGAGCTCGGCTTGGCTCGTTTTCACCTAACAGTAACAATTCATAATTGTAATCTTGATAAATAACTCACATGGGCCAATAAGTTCTGATTACGGATCTTAACAGTGTAAGACGAAAGTATATTAACATTTAAAGTAATGTTAAGAAGACCGTTGATCGAGTTTTGTAATGAGGCCCACAACTGATTGATTGCTTGTATATTTGAATCATTATATATTCTCCGTTTTTTCAAGATCCCACTAACAAAATTGTAAGCCTTTTGTTTAAATGGTCCTTTGATGTTAAATTGAACTCAAAAATTAACAAATGTTCAAAAGATTAATAAATTTTCATTAAGTATATAAGTTGTCTCGTATAAGTTGACAACTGTTGCATTTAAGTGTAACCATTTGTGTTGTAAATTGTAATGGGCAGGGCCGGCCCGGGGGTGTGCGAGCCGCATCTTCGGTCCGGGCACGTAGTTTTGGGGGCCAATACCTTTTTATGTATATATATATTTATCGGTGAAAGATCTTGAATCAAACAACACCGTCAATTGGTCGATTTGGTAGTTAATTGTGGTGTTTTAAGCTCGCCAGAAAATTAGCCTCGTTGGAAAAATACGTAGGAAATTCAACAGGTTTTAAGGATGAAGATGACTCAAAATCAGGTTTTAAGGAATGACAAAAATGACCCATGTACTTTGTTTTACAATTTAATCTAATATTTACACATTCCCCCTTTTAGTTTTGTTTTAATTATACCCCACCCTTAACTTAATAACTTTTGATTCAACAACATACCATTTCGGGAATTAATCTATAAGAGTTTCAAAAATTGGGGTATTACATTAATACTATATTTTTGTTATGTTTATTGTTAAAACATTAATTGTCATTTAAATATTAGCCTATATTTTTCGTTTTTCGTTAAGGCCTATGGGCCTTTTTTTCAGCTCGGCCGATGTATTCAAATTTTCGAAGACACCCCTGGTAATGGGTAGATAAATTTGCAAAAGTAGATAACGGCCTGGTTCTAAATCCAAAAACTAGGCTTTCCATTTTTAAATTACCAATATTTTGAATGTTTAACTTATTGTGAAAATGGTTGTTATGTCGAACTCCATGTCGTTCCTAAATGAAGTTAAACCGAGTGTGTTTGCTTCTACAACATTATGCACTTCTATGGTTCTTTTTAATATTATTTGGTATAGTTCCATGTAATGGTAGCAAAACTTATTCATTATTAGTGGTAGATGTAAAGGGTAGAAATATAAGCTAGTATTGTCAAACACAAATCTATACATTAAAATTAGGGGTGTGAGTTTCTAAAACGAAACAAACCTAACAAGAAATTCATAGGTTTGCGTTTGGTAGAAACAGATTCGGATCGGTTTCTTTAGTGCAAAACAAGTCATTGATTGGTCTAACTTAAATCTCCATTATATTGTATTTCGTACATTTTTTCTATTTAAAAAATACACCGTTCCATTCACATGAGTGTATAAATATACACACAATATAATATACTAACACTACGAGTTTATTAAATTATTACATCATCTTAGACATTGATTGAGATGTTATAAACAATAAAAATTGTTACTTAAGTTCTATATTAATTCCTTCCACATGTTCACATATTTTTTTTGCTTGTATAGTTTATTAGGATGCTCCAGTAATATTCATTTCAAAATCATCAAATCCATACAACTCGAGGATTAAATATGATAAGCAATAGGAGTTGGCTTCGTGTCTTGTCAATGGAAAAGTTGAAAAAGATGAACCAATATACCATATGTGTTTTACAATATACATAATCAATGTACATATATCAATGCAGTATGTATAATGTATAAGTAACGTGAAAAGAATCACAAGTTGTTACCTGAAACCCTGTTTTATGAGAGCTCAGATCAAGTGTTGTGCATGAGGAATAATGAGAAATACGCAAGAAACTTTTTCATGAAGATAACTTGTTGCTGGTTGACCCAGAGGCCCAAAAGCCATAAGAATTGACCGGATCCACACGTAAAGAATCGATAAAAAAACACCCTTAGAATGTTCTTCCGCTTAAAATAAGCAAATTTAAGGTTTTGATGATAAATCCTGAATAAATATGCAAGGAAACATGCAAATTTTATAAACTTAACAGAAGAAATCCAACCAGTGTGAAGAAATCATTAACATGTATGAATTGGGGTGTTAATGTTCCAGTCCGGTCAGTGCGGATAGAAATTTTAGGCCCACCGGTAAGCTTAGTTTTTTTTTAAATAGAACCGAACAAGTAGAGCTAGCCGGTTGACCGGACCGACTAAGACAATCTAATCTCTCGGTTGGGCCAGGTCTTTTTATTGAACCGAACACGCATGGAATGTCAGTCGACATTCAAAAGTTCAGTAAATTAGAGGGAAAAAAGAAGACGAAACACTTGCATTTTGGATATTAATAGTTTGACCAATAAAGTAACGAAAACTAAAAGCACAAAGTCGTGTTATATAAATAATCTGCAGTTCAGTTTACCCGGCCGGCTCTAAGCTGCCAACCGTAAACGAAGTTCTCGAAACATTAGACCAAAGTAATCAACTACTAAAACTTCCGAGCTGGCCTATATCTCCCCAATTATGAAATGTCGTTTTTGTCCTTGTTATGAAGCCAAACCCGAATCATACTATTGTAAATTAGGAGTACATATTTTTTGTGTAAATTAGGAAAATGTGTAATATATATATATATATACACACATGTTTTACGTCTGCTTTATTGTTATTATAATTGTTACATGTTTTAACATTTATCAATTACAAGTCTTACATTTCGCAATATTAGTATAAAAGTGAAGTGAGAAAACGAATAAAATCTTGTCCCCACCTATAAAAAGTAGGAGAGAGAAAAGGGGAATTGTGTCACCACCTACAAAAAACAAGCAAGAAAAAGTATGACAGAGAAATAAACTTTACATGTTTTACGTCTGGGTTACATCTTTTAAAAGAGTTTACATCATTTACATTGTCAATTGGAGAGAAACTTGTTTTCCCGCCTGCAAAAAGTTGTCTCACCTATAAAAAGTAATAAAATAGTCATTTACCAAAATACCCCTCTTGGCATTTTTGAGTACTCATTATGGTGAGTCCAAAATTTTGAATGATCTCAACCATTAATCTTAAAGATTAATGATTTAAAATGGGTCTTTATAGTTTTTACACACAAATAAGTTTTTATTTTAACCTATCCTTATATATATATATATATATATATAGGAAAATGATCAAGAGAGAACTCCTCCTAAAAGAGAGAACTAGAGAAATAATAATTAAGTATTTTTAATTTAATTAAAAAAATATTTTTAAATTTTTAAACTTTCATCCTTCTTATATGTTGTTATTTCTCACCACAAAAAAATACAAAAATAAAATTGGTACCAATGTAAGCAGTTGAATTTTATTAATAAAGATAAGCTACAATGTTTATACTATGTATTTAAAACAAGGTGTAACTACACAACTATATCTTCTCTGACACTGCTGCAATGTCGTATTATGTTCTATAAATCTTCTTGGCATCTAATCTTCATTGTTATTGTTCGAATTACGCCTCTATCTTTAGTCATATGCTCATTACAATTCTAATCCAAATCACTATCCACAAGGTACCTGAATACATGCTAAAAAGCGTCAACTAAAAAGTTGATGAGTTCGTGAGTTTAGCTCACATACACATTAAATAGTTAATTTATAAAAGCGCGCAAGTTTGCGTGTATGTAAGTATAATGCATGGTGCACATCAATCAAGTCAACAATCAAACCTGCAACTAGCATAAGTATCCCCAACTCATACTAGAAGTTAAACCTTTCCGGACTATCACCCTACTAAAAGCAATAATCAAACACGTAGGTTATATACCGCAACGATCCGCACACTCAGTGTGGTTTACCCAACATAAGGTCACAGTGCGTGGGAGTCTCCCAAATAGTACTACCCATACAAGCCTCCGGTTTATTCCCTCGGGCTAAATATTGTGTAAAAGTTGGGACAAAGTTTAGTAGTAAAACACTTCTTGATAAATATCACACCATAAGTAAAACCAGCATGTATCCAGCCCAAAAAGTTCAAGTAAAAAGGGGAAGCACGAAACTCACCTAAGTCCGTATGCAATAGATGTAAACGAAAGACAATCTATGAGCTTACAACTATGCTAGGAACCACCAAGAAAGCCTAGTATATATTAGTCAACAAAATATATTGAACAACAATGTAATATTCGTTGGTATCTTGTACTAGTTAATTTTAAGTGTCGGCCCAAGTTGTTGGTTCCCGGGGAGTAAATTTTCCTCTCATGGAAAGTTATACTTAAGTAATTTTATAATATTTGTGTTGTGAGTTTAGGTATATAGTTCAACTTCCCGGATTTTTATTTACCTCAGTTCGCTTGTCGGGTTTCGATAAAGTTATCATTTTTGGAAAGTTCAAGCATTCGGTTAGGTTTTGGGTTACCGTATGACCATTGAAGTTATCTATTTTACATATCAGAAGTTTAATGATTTTAGTTTGAAACAATAGGTCCTGATTTTGCAATTGTTAACAATGTCGGTTATTACCAGCGTTAGTTTTTAAACGAAACAAACGTCTAGGTTCGTAAGCGGGTTTATTTTTCTAATCCTAAGCATCTATAACTAGTTTTTATTAAAAACAATCACATATGCTTCTATTTGAAATAGTATTTGTATGTAAACACAATTTACGGATATAACATGCCCAAGTTTTGTTCCAAAAATACCCCTTTTAGCTATATAACCAACATAAACTTAGTTTTGATCATCAAATCAGTTATGACATGCTGTAATATAATAAAATATGTTGTAATGTCATATCTTTGTTCATAAAACGACTACGACTTTGATTAATGTTGTCGTTTGGGTTTTTGGCCCGTTAGGGGCATAACTCGCTTTTAAATGTATGTTTGTACATCAAACATGTTCGAATAAGGTTGTATGACATTAAAAAAGTTATATGTATGGCTGCAAAAGACATCAGGTCATGGGATTACAAAGTTAGCAATGCCGGAGTGTTGATGGGTTTGTTTATGATATGTCTCGAAATGATAGTTATATAATCGAATGCCCATGTAATCAAAGTTTCAAAATTTCCAGAGGTATATATATTATTAAAACAATTTATATCCAGGTCTAATATTTAGTGTTTTATAGTTTTAGTCCCTGTGTTTTCCTTTAACGTTCGTTTTGGTGAAAATCAGGGTAAAGACTTAACTAGTTTTTGTAAAATAAATATGTAAGGCCCCGTTACCGGTGTCCTACATTGGACGTTAGATTTACTCATAAACATAGTTCTAACT
Source organism: Bidens hawaiensis (assembly GCF_021521415.1). NCBI lineage: Eukaryota > Viridiplantae > Streptophyta > Magnoliopsida > Asterales > Asteraceae > Bidens > Bidens hawaiensis. The sequence goes on along the minus strand of NW_027498187.1, from coordinate 112,558 downwards.
ATCAGAGTTAATTAAAATATTCGCGGAATATTAAAACTTTCATAAACATTACATAATAATTCAAAACATATATTAAAACATTCGTCTTGTCTTTCAAATTCAAAACATTAATTATAAAACATCATAAGTCTTCAGATGCCAGACTCTTATTCTTCTGAAATTTGTCCCTGCTCAAGCCAGCTGTCTCATCCTACTCACCTGCGTGCATACTAAAAGTTAGCTACGCTGAGTGAGTTGTATATTCATAACTACGTACTTCATACTTTCATAATTCGTTCATAACATACATACTTGCCTTCATACTTTATTTTAAACTCTACTTTCTATTCTGCCTCGGATATTATTAGGGTCCGGTCCCTTTTCTTCCTCGGATATTATTAGGGTCCGGTCCCTTTTCTGCCTTGAGTATTTTTAGGGCTCAGTCCTTTTCTGCCTCGAGAATTATAAAGGGCTCGGTCCCTTTTCTGCCATGAGTATTGTTAGGGCTCAGTCCCTTTCTACCTTGAGTATTATTAGTGCTTAGTCCCTTTCTTCTGTACTTGACTATCTCTTACATTCAATCATAACATACGTACATATCATTCATACATTATACATAACATTATAACTTGACGGTACGTGCAATATCCGAGATCGTTCACGTACCAACAAGCAATCATTCATACTTTATATACATATCATTCATATCTTCAAACTATCACCCGACGGTACATGAAATATCCGAAGATCGTTCACGCACCGTCAAGAATTCATTTATACATAATCATGTATGTAAGGCATACACTTACCACTTGAGGTATGTTTATTAACTAATCACATCAAGTATGCACACAGCCCCAAAAACATAAAAAGGAATTGTTCTAGAAACTCATCTGAACTCGGTTACGTTCACCGTTTATGGTTATTCCTTTCTTGAGTTGTGCACGACTAACTGTATAACAATTACACGTATCAATTTAACTATCACTACCCATATCGCGTTTCTAGTTTAATTATCACCCTCAACGAACGGGGGTCCGGGGGCAGCGCCCCTCGCAGCGAGTTCTAGGTGCGGCAGCTCCTAGCGGGGGTCCAAGGGGCAGAGCCCCTGGCTGGGGTTAAGCACATTTTCCATTAGGATTTCATAATAATATTTTATTGTTAACCTCTTAATCCTTTAAGGTATCTCCTATAAATTAATAAAGTTCAAGGGTTATTTTGTAATTAAATCATTCTTCCCTAAGTCCAGGGACTGTTCTATCATTCTTTTAATCTTCTAATTCGTTAGCCAGTTCTTTAACGAATGGGGTTCACTCGTTACTTCTTGACTTTATAACGAATTGAACACTTATAACGAACTGGTCATCATAACGAATTGGACATTTGTAACGAACTGAACCTTATAACGAATCAGTCCTCATAATAAATTGGACCTTATAACGAACCAGTCCTCATAACGAATTGGACCTTATAACGAACCAGTCCTCATAACGAATTGGACCTTATAACGAACTGGTCATCATAACGAATTGGACCTTAACGAACTGGGGCTAGTTCGTCATTCTTTGATTAACGAATTGGCATACGAATTGCTAAACGAATTAGTTAGCAAATGAAGCTAATTCGTTATCCTTCCATAGCGAATTGGCATAACGAACCGGGGGTTAATTCGTTATGTTCCCGTAACGAATTAGGGTTAGGTTAGGTTAGGTCAGAGAATGTTAGAAACATTATCTGACAACCTAAAAAACACGCGCCGCCTTTTCCGCGCCTCCGTACCAGAAAACCGGGCGGTGGCTGGAAAAACATATTTTACCCCATTTTACACCGCTTTCTTCCCGTTCAATCCAGATCTGAGCTAGGGCAACCCCTAAGCTCATCTTTTGATCGGTTTATACCCGATTCCATCTGGATCTCGTGACTTTAACAGTTTAGGGTGTGGACTCGTCGTTTCGCGGGTAGATCAAGCGGTTTTCGATCTATACAATATCATACTTACCTCGGGTTGATGTTCGGGTTTCTTGGTGATTTCGGATAGAGAGAGAAAGTAGGATGAGAGAGAGCTAAATGTGTGTTTTTTATGGTGTATGGAATGGATGAGAAGGAATTAATAATTGATTAATTAAGGTATTTATCTCATGGGTCATGGGCTTAATCCCATGGTCTTTTCCTATTTTCCTTATTAACCCAAGTCCATTACTTATATTACTTAACCCAACACAAGCCCGACTCATAATATTTCATAATTTATTTTATTAACCAAAACGAAAAACAATATGTTACAAAGTAAAAAAACTCAAATTATGGTTTTATTATCTTATACTTTCAGTTGAAATCAGAAAATTCATATTTATGTATTTTTTAAAAAGAGCGTTCGGTTTATGTCGGTTCGACCGAAATTCGCGTTTAAACTCTAAATCTTTACGAAAGTGGTGTTGTATATATTGAAAATGGTTTACAACACTATAGCAGAATATTTTATATATATATAATTTCTCTGAAAATATTCATTTTCTATTTTGAAGTATTTTAGTCTTTAACAAGCGGCCCGTTCGTTGGTTTGAGTGAAATAACGAGTTTCGGCTGTTAAACGGACCCTTTTTCTAAATCCATTTATCTTTTATTCTTTCATAATTATATTTAGTCATTTTAAGTTATAAGTTTCTGTTTCGAAACCATACATTTATATATTCAGTTTTTGAGAAATAACTCGTTTCCAAAAATGCCCTTTCGTTATGTTTTTAACAAAAACTCAATTTTAGTCATCTAACATGTTATTACCTAGTATAATAAATAAAAATAGATTGTTTTGAAATTTCATGGGGTTGGAAAGGTTGTTCATGGCTGAATTTTCGCTAACGGGCCCGGTTTTGGCCTGTGTAGGTTCTAGTCCGGTTTAAAAATTTTTGTTTCAAGAAATACGGTTTCTGGTCAAATTATAATTCTTCAAAAGTGCTGCAAAATATTTTGTAATATTATTTAAGCTGCATGATTTGTTTCTTAGTTAAAAAGGTTTTAATTTTTAATTCAATATTATTATTTGGGTCTGGACTTTCCATGTTTAAGGACTGTGATAAAATGCTTTAACTCTTAGGAAATCATGCTAACAGTCTAGGAGTTAATTTGGCCACTTATTTGTTCGGTTTTAAAACTAGTTCGTCTTTAAACGAGTTATCGGATGGCCATGGTTTTGGGGGCTGAACTTTGTGTAGGTTGTACATTGTCATGATCATGTTAATATATTCTTCCTTGTTATAAAATGAATGAACATAATTTGACTTCATGGTTTTTATCAACTTTACACGTGAACATGGTGGTTATGGCAACACGGAACCACCAGTTCTGGTTTGTTTTGGGTTTTACAAGCTGCTCAGACTCTGAATGTATTATTGTAACTATATAAGATAAAAATAATGGTTTAGCTTTGTATCTCGAATGCTTAGTTTTCCGGTTACGTTTATGAGTTGATAAAAGTCAAGGGGTTTAATATACAATCACATGTAAGGATTTGTGACTAATGTTATTGCTTGACATGAATGTGTTTATTCTTTCGTAGGTCTGATCATTTATAGGGTTGAGGCGAGGGTTCATGATATGAAGTGAAAACAAACAGATTGATAAATACATGAGTGTAGATACCTTAGGCGATTTAAGGGTTCACACGAGCAGTCCATCAGTTTGTTAGAAGAAATTCGTGAGCAACAGTGGGTAGATTAGGGCTGGACTTTCATACAAACAATGGAATTAGAGGAAGGATTACAACCGTATTGAATAGAAACTTATCAAAACAAATTACGTTACCCGATTCTCTTGTTCTTGGGCTGCAACTTCAGTTTCTTCAATATGGGAGAAGAGAATGACTTTTGTTGAATATTGTATGTTTGTCTTAAGATCGGGGTTGAAAGGGATTAATCAAGTTGCAGGAGATTTTTGGGGAGATGAAGATATGCATGAAAACTGATTGGGACAGAGAATGATCGATGATGAATGGAGGCAGAGGACGTCGATGGTTTTGATAGGATGCATGGATTTTTGGATATCATAATATCTTGTATTATTTTTTGTATTTTGTTATGTTTATAAAAATCACCAACTATATATATATATATATTGGACAGTGAACTAATTTTTATATAAAAACATTGGGTTACGAAATTTAGATAATATCTAGTGTGTCAAATATATTGTTTTCCGGTTTTTGTTTCGTTTGGTTCGATGACCGGACAGTAAACAAGATAAGTATTGAATAGTTCGTATAATTTTTGAAGTTATCAGGTTCGGGTTCGTTTGGGTTAAACGAACCTCGGTTTCGTTTGATTAACTTGGATCGAGCGCATGCTATATATTATTGTATTATTATTGGCTTTTCCCTATCTCTGTCAGGTTCTATACAATTATTCGGTCAAGCCAGTTATTTATTATCTCGACGATTTAGGGCCTAGCCCAACTACGCACAGTCTGTTTCGACTACTCAACCAACGTCACACTCGTTAATTGTAGATAAGTTCTCTTTAAAAAAAATTTAGCCGTATTTTTGTATTTGTTACAGTCTTCCCAAGTTACAGGAATTTCCTCCTCAAAATTCAACGTAGGTTATATAGATGAGACTAACATGTATTTTTCTCATTTTAAATTTTACGAATCTTGCTAACTTAATATACCCAGCTCGTAGACGGTACCAGATCTGGAGATGACGACAATTAATAAGTAGCTTGTAAGGACATTAAGATTAGGAATTCACCACAATGCCAAACAATTTATTAAATTTGTTAAATTAATGACATTCATGAGTATGTTCATGAATTCATACTATTACCTACCACAGCCTACCGAGAGTATGTTCATAGTCCACCGTTTATGCCTATACTCAAGGTCGTGAACACGTAAAAGGTCCGCAGTCCTTACCTATGTTCACCATTTACGGTACGTGCAAGGTCCGCAGTCCTTCCCTGTACCATCCTACAATAACAACACGTACAAGGTCCACAATCCTTCCATATGTTGCAACCTAGTTCATAGCACATACGAGGTCCGCAGTCCTCCCCTATGCTACCACAAACAATTACAGCATGTCTAAGGTCCGCAGTCCTTTCCTATGCTGCATCCTATCCGACGTACGTATATGGCCCACAGTCCTTAACTACGTTCTAATATATCATCTATAACACGTATAAGGCACGCAGTCCTTAACTATGCCACCACCTTCCAGGTCTATGTCCAACTGAAGTCAGAGGGATTTTCCATCCTAACTTATTATGTCAGACGCAGATCTCACATACCGTACATGTACCTGTATACACATACTTCACATATACAATAATTATATTGTAGCGTACGAACACTATAGGCGTTCCTCACATCATTCATCTAACAACCATACTTCTTGACGATGAATATCCGAAGATCGTTCATGCACTGTCAAGTATTTATTCATAACATTCATACATCATCCGTACATTGCATATATCATTTATATCTTTATGTAAGACCTGACAGTACGTGCAATATCCGAAGATCGTTTACATACCGACAAACATTCATTCATATCTATCACATATATCATATATAGCATACATACATCATTCATACATCACATATAGCAATCATATATTTAAACTACCACCTGGCGGTACATGCAATATCCAAAGATCGTTCACGCACCGTCAAGCAATCATCATACATGAACCAAAAAAGGCATACACTTACCACTTAAGGTAAGTGTATTAACTATCACATCGAGTATGCACACAGCCCCGAAAACATAACAAGGAATGGGGCTAGAAACTCACCTGAACGAGATTACATTCACCGTTTATGGTTATTCATTTCTTGAGCGGTGCACGACTAACTGTATAACAATTACATGTATCAATTAACTATCACTATTCATATCGTGTTTCTAGTTTTATTATTACCCTCAACGAACGGGGGTCCGTGGGCAGCGCCGCTGGCAGCAGGGTTCTAGGGGCGACAGCCCCTAGAGGGGTCTAAGGGGCAGAGCCCCTGGCTGGTCCAAGGGGACCAAGGTCCAGGTCAGCTTGGAAAAAAATTATTTTCATTAACTGTCTTAACACATTTTCCATTAGGATTTCCTGATAATATTTTATTGTTAACCTCTCAATCCTTTAAGGTATCTTCTATAAATTAATAAGGTCGAGGGCTATTTTTTAATTAAATCATACTTTTCTAAGTCCATGGACTGTTATGTCCTTTTGTTAAACTTCTAGTTCGTCACTGGGTTCTTAACGAACTGGGTTCATAACGATTGACCCATTCGTTACTTCATAAAGAATTGGTTATTATAACGAACCGACTCCTGTAACGAATTGGACCTTTTAACGAATGGGTCCTTGTAACGAATTGAACCTTATAACGAACTGGTTCTTGACGAATTGAACTTCATAACGAATGACCCTTCTGTAACGAATTGAACCTTCTAATTCGTTATCTCCTTTTAACAAATGATTATAACGAATTGGGGCTAATTTGTTATCTTTTCCTTAACGAATTTGAATACGAACTAAGACTAGTTCATTAAGCTTCCGTTAACAAATTTGCTTGACGAATTACCTCTAGTTCGTTAACTCTCCGTTAACGAATTAGGGTTAGGTCAGAGAATGTCAGAAATATTCTCTGACATTTTGCTAATCTCGTACGCCATTTTCCGGCGCCATCGTCGCCGGAAAACCGTGATTTCACCGGAAAAACGAGATTTGACTCGTTTTCCACCGTTTTTCATCCCGTTCGATTCAGATCTGAGCTAGGGTGACCCCTAAGCTCATCTTAGGTTCTGTTTATACCCGATTCCACCAGATCTCGTGACTTTAACTGTTTAAAGGTGTCGGATCGTCGTTTCATGACTAAATCGAACGAGTTTGAGCTCAAACAATATCATACTATCATTACCTCGGGTCGGGATCGATTCTTCTTCTTGGTTTTGGCTAGAGAGAGAAAGTAGGATGAGAGAGAGCTAAGTGTGTGTTTTGGATGGTGCATGGAATGGAATGGAATGGAAATGAAAGGATTAATGGGTGAATATGGTTTATATATCATGGGTCATGGGCTTGAGCCCATGGTCCATATTCCACCCTTTCCAATCCAAGTCCATTACCCATATTACTTAACCCAACACAAGCCCGACTCATAATTATTTCTCCACTAACCCGAGTAAACTTTCCCACCAATATTGAATAATATAATTAATATTATTTTTAGAAATTTCGGGATGTTACAAATTAGGAGTGGTCAAAACAATTTAATTGAGTAGATTCCGACCAAGAGTAAGGTATTTCAAGGAATTGACCTTCATTAGTATTCACTCCAAATACTAAATGGTTACATTACAGAACACAATTATCTACTATGATGGAACTGTTAGAATTACTAAGTTAAACTTGTTATCCCAGCTGAATGGAAGTGTTAATCAAAAGAAAATTTGTTTGTTGTCGGCAAACTGGTGAGCGTGTAGTTGCAACAGCCATCCATTCCTATGATGTCGTTCCTAGTTCTTCTCCAAGCAATAATTACTCTTGAAATATGGTGAAGAAAATTTCGCAATGCGGAATGGATTTCAAGGATGTTATAATGATTGTTAGGATTGACCCTATTTAGATGTTCGCGATCCTAGGAGAAGTGTCGATGTGAGAATACAACTTGAAAACTAACATTAATCAAATCCACTATTTTCAATAAGGAAATAAAAAAGATAAAAGTACGTTTTGAGATAATTTATATATGTATATATATGTGTGTGTGTGTGTTTGAGAAGGCCTATTCAATTAAGAAACATATCGATAATATACTCACATATTTGCCCTCTCATTTTATCAATAGCATATCACAAGTTTAGCCATAGTTGTTATGTTTTTAGGAGGGGGATGAGAGACGAAGTGTGCTAATAAGAGATAAAACGATGCTATATGGCATAAACGATATTCATCAATATCAAAATAAAATTTCCAAGGCAGTTTGTCTAATCGAGGCTTTAGGAATTATTCATCGTGTTAGTCGTGAAAACGAGGTCAAATAAGCAAACTTATATATGAAGGAAACTAAGTTATTATTAGAGTTAGTAAACAGTGTTAGACGATTCTATTAATCTTTTTCGAATCAAAAGGTTGCGACTTACCACACGAGGTCCTTAATTCATCAAAGTTAGAAACAGGCCAAAGTTTTGGCTCAGGTTACAAGAATCTCCTTCACTTAGACTATGGTAGTCTTAGAAAAATCGCACTGAGTTGTCTAGAATGTAAAGTGAATAAGATATAACGAAGATATTGATTCGATTCGCGTTTTTCTCAACAACGAGTTTAAAAAGTGTAACAATGAAAATACAGTTATTAGACATACTAGAGTTATATGAATTTATAAAAAGTAAGTACTAACATATTTCATATGTTATGAAAAATATTTTCGTGTGCCTTTGAATTTAAAGTATGTAAGGTTGTACCCTATTTTGAAAAGAAATGCACAGATGAAACTGATATTAAGCAAGCATTTTGAAATTACAGAATTTCAGATAAGACGATAACTCATTTTCATTTAATAGTTTTATTGTATTGAAAAGACATTGATAACTTGGATGGGGTAAAAGAGTTTCTTAACAACCAAAGTTTTGTTAACTTAGATTTGGTGCTAAGTTTGTAGATTCTCAAAAAAAGATTTGTAAATATACACAAATATTTTAAAGAAACTAGTATAACCCTTCTATTGATGTTTTAGTAAAACTTTAATGAATCTTTAAAAGTCATTTATAAAGTCAATCTTTTTTTTGTTAACTTAAACCGAACTTGGATAATAGTATAGTACTGCCATCAAGTTTTAGTTAATATATATTACAAGTATTAGATTGTCGCCAAAAGATATACTGTAAATATGTATATTCTTGGGTTTATCCTTAAAATGTTTTGGTAATGAAAAAGTTCGTGGACGAGGTTCTAAGGAATATCAAACAATTAATATCATAGCGTTGGTATACATTCTCTTTAAGGAGGTTACGAATTAATTATTTGCTAAAAGAAGATCTTAAAATAATCCTTTCTAATTTCAAGGGATTGGTGACGAAACATCCTTTTAACTGAAATTGACCCCTGTAGACCGATTGGCATCATGGATTAGTGGGTATGTTTGTTTGTTGGTTATCGCAATTGAATTCTTAAAACTGGTGTTGATTGGTTTGCAATTTTGGGGATTATGGTAGCGTTACCCGCTAGGAAAGAGGTTTGACGAAGACAATTCATTATTTTCCCCTCAAGGTATCTTGGAACAGAAACGCTAACAAGACTACACTTGGTTTTGATAAACTCTAGTAATGTCATATGGGTCTAGTGTGTAAGTGATGACCAACGTGCTGTCAAGCTATATGGGTTTTCCGAACATAGATACATGTGTGTGTTAGACAACTTGGTTATGCATATGAGTTTATAGGTTGAGAATCTTTCATGATAGACGTTAGTGAGGTTAAAGGGGCTCACATATATTTGGTTAGATTACGAGTCTAGACATTATTGCCAAAGCATAGCGTTGATATCAATTTGGAATACGAGCATAAGGGATTGGTGTTCGTAAGCGAACTAGCGCTAGAGTGGAGAAAGTCTCGCCATATGTGCAACTTAAGGGGTAACCATTAGAGTGGATAGTCGAAACGATGTGCCGAAAGTATCGCCAAGGATGTAATACGAGTCTTTAGCGTTCATGATCAGCGGAAGCATTAAATAATGTAAGAGAAAAAAAATTAAAAAATAATAGGATGACCTCGAAAATGTTCGTGATGCTTCTCGTACGTTGGATTAAGACTCGTGTTTCATAGAAGGTTGTCATGTATTAGTTGAAGTCATAATAATGTTGAAGGTATTGAAATGTAAGTTTAGGAGGATTCGAATGTGACAAAATTCAAAAAAAAAAAGTATTCAAAGGTTACTTCAGTTCACCAAAGGAAGTAATAAATAGATAGAAAAATCCATTAGGTTTCGCTCATAAAGAAAAAAAAGGAATGGTACCATCGTGACATCACGAGTAGTTAGTAACTCATATAAGCATGATCTCATGTTATGCTCATTATCGTTATTCATATTTGTGATATTTTGTAATGATTTGGTTAGGAGGGTTGGTTACCATGACTGGATTTTACCAAAAATCACGTGCATGTGCAAATTCATAATTATGTTGCACACCCATAGTTATAAATTTGCCTTGCATGATCACTCTAGCGTTTACCCCTTAGATGTTTCATAATTGTGTTGTTCATATTTGTAGTTTTGAAATTCCCTAAGCAAGCTCTTATTCTAACATATCACTCCTAGTAATGCAATATGGGCTCCTATATAATAAGTCTATGGCTGGATAGGGGTATCGACGAAGGTACAATGTGTATCCTTCTTGGCTAACTATGAAAATAAATAAAATACTTGAAACAAAAAAAAAAAACAGAGTTGAAATCCCCAAATAATCTCGAGCATAACACGCTCCAGTCATCATAAAATGCCATCTCGCAAAGGTCAATTATCTCGAGCATATCATGCTCCAAATCAATATATGCGCCCTATGGCCTTAATATATCCAACAAAAAAAATGAAATACTAGTATAATAGGGAATGATGGGCGTCATAAAATAAATTCATCAAGAACGTGCCCTATAAACCATAAAACTAATCATGTGTGCATAAAGGTCTTATGTGAAAGTCAATAGTTAATCACTTATGCACAGTTCAAATCAATCATTTAATTCTCCAAACCAAAGTGTAGAGTTCTATGAGCCGCATCCTAAAGCTCTTTTAATCGCGCCTAAGTGATTTCATGTACTTATTTGGTCAAGGTATTGCAGTGTCAGAGTCTTAGTCTTTGGGGGTAGGGATCCTTAAAGCATTTCGGTTAAAGCCTAGAAATCTCTAACGAATTCTAATTCGCTGAAACCTTTGGCTTTGATAAAATTTGTCACACCCTGCCATAGGGGTGGTCGTATTACGGACAAATTGGTCCCAATGTAAGAAGCGGAATTTTATTAATAAAGATAAGCTACAATGTTTATACTATGTATTTAAAACAAGGTGTAACTACACAACTATATCTTCTCTGACAATGCTGCAATCCCGTATTATGTTCTAGTAATCTTCTTGGCATCTAATCTTCATTGTTATTGTTCGACTTACGCCTCTATCTTTAGTCATATGCTCATTACAATGCTAATCCAAATCACTATCCACAAGGTACTTGAATACATGCTAAAAAGCGTCAACCAGAAAAGTTGGTGAGTTCGTGAGTTTAGCTCACATACACATTAAATTCTTAGTTAATAAAAGCGCGCAAGTTTGCATGTATGTAAGTATAATGCATGATGCACATCAATCAAGTCCACAATCAAACCTGCAACTAGCATAACTATCCCCAACTCATACTAGAAGTTAAACCATCCCAGATTATCACCATGCTAAAAGCAATAAAGAAACACGTAGGTTATATGCCGCAACGATCCGCAGATCTCAGTGTGGTTTACCCAACATAGGGTCACTGTGCGTGGGGGTCTCCCAAATAGTACTACCCATACAAGCCTCTGGCACATTCCCTCGGGCTAATGATTGTGTAAAAGTTGGGACAAAATTTAGCAGTAAAAAACTTCTTGATAAATATCACACAATAAGTAAAACTATCATGTATCCAGCCCAAAAAGTTTAATTAAAAAGGGCAGCACGAAACTCACCTCAGTCAGTATGCAATATGTGTAAATGAAAGACAATCTATGAGCTTACAACTACGCTAGGAACCACCAAGAAAGCCTAGTATATATTAGTCAACAATAAGTTATTGAACAACAATGTAATATTCGTTACTGGTATCTTGTACTAGTTAATTTTAAGTGTTGGCCCAAGTGGTTGGTTCCCGGGGAGTAAAGTTTCCTCTCATGGAAAGTTATACTTAAGTAATTTTATAATATTTGTGTTGTGAGTTTATGTATATAGTTCAACTTCGTAGAGTATTATTTACCTAGGTTCGCTTGTCGGGTTTCGATAAAGTTACCATTTTCGAAAAGTTCAAGCATTCGGTTAGGTTTTGGGTTACCGTATGACCATTGAAGTTATCTATTTACATTACAGAAATTTAATTATTTTAGTTTGAAAGAATAGGTCATGATTTTGCAATTGTTAACAATGCCAGTTATTACCGACGTTGTCATTTTTTAAACAAAACAAACGTATAGGTTCGTAAGCGGGTTTCCTTTTCTAAAGTCCTAAACATCTATAAATTGTTTTTATTAAAAAAAACATTCATATATGTTTCTATTTGAAATAGTATATGTATGTAAACACAATTTACGGATATAACCCGCCCAAATTATGTTCTAAAAATACCCCTTTAAGCTATATAACCAACATAAACTTAGTTTTGATCATCAAATCAGTTATGCCCTACTATAATATAATAAAATATGTTGTAATGTCATATCTTGGTTCATAAAACGACTAGGGCTTCGATTAATGTTGTCGTTTGGGTTTTTGCCCGTTAAGGGCATAATTCGCTTTTAAATGTATGTTTGTACATCAAACATGATCGGGTCAGGTTGTATGACATTAAAAAAGTTAAATGTATGGCTGCAAAAGAGATCAGGTCATGGGATTACAATGTTAACAATGTCGGAGTGTTGACGGGTTTTTTTATGATATGCCTCGAAATGATAGTTATATAATCGAATGCCCATGTAATCAAAACTTCAAACTTTCCAGAGGTATATATATTATAAAAACAATTTATTTTTATTTCCAGGTCTAATATTTCAGTAAGTTTAGTGCTGTATAGTTTTAGTCCCCGTGTTTTCCTTTAACGTTCGTTTTGGCAAAAATCGGGATAAAGACTTAACTAATTTTTGTAAGATAAGTAAAAACTCAAATTATGGTTTTATTATCTTATACTTTCTGTTGAAATTAGAAAATTCATATTTCTGTATTTTTCAAAAAGAGCGTTCGGTTGATGTCGGTTCGACCGTAATTCGCGTTTAAACTCTAAATCTTTCGAAAGTTGTGTTGTATATATTGAAAATGGTTTACAAAACTATAGTATAATATTATATATATATATATAATTTCTTGAAAAATATTCATTTTCTATTTTGGAACATTTTAGTCTTTAACATGCGGCCCGTTCGTCGGTTTGAGCGAAATAACGAGTTTAGGCTTATAAACGGGCCCTTTTTCTAAATCCATTTATCTTTTATTCTTTCATAATTATATTTAGTCATTTTAACTTATAACTTTCTATTTCAAAACCATACATTTATATATTCAGTTTTTGAGAAATAACTCGTTTTCAAAAATGCCCTTTCGTTATGTTTTTTAACAAAAACTCAATTTTAGTCATCTAACATGTTATGACCTGTTATAATAAATAAAGATAGATTGTTTTGAAATTTCATGGGGTTGGAAAGGTTGTTCATGGCTGCATTTTCGCTCACGGGCCCGGTTTTGGCTCGTGTAGGTTCTAGTCCGGTTTAAAATTTGCGTTTAACGAAATACGGTTTCTGGTCAAATTATAATTCTTCAAAAGGGCTGCAAAATATTTTATACTATTATTTAAGTTGCATGACTCGTTTCTTAGTTAAACGAGTTGTCAAAGTGTTCGTTTAAAAGGTTTTAATTTTTGATCCAATATTATTATTTGGGGCTGGACTTTCCAGGTTTAAGGACTGTGATAAAATGCTTTAGCTCTTAGGAAATCATGCTAACAGTCCAGGAGTTAATTTGGCCACTTGTTTGTTCGGTTTAAAAACTAGTTCGTCTTTAAACGAGTTATTGGATGGCCATGGTTTTGGGGGCTGCACATTGAGTAGTTTGTACATTGTCATGATCATGTTAATATATTGTTCCTTGTTATAAGATGAATGAAGAATATTTGACTTCATGGTCTTTATCAATTTTACACGTGAACATGGTGGTTATGGCAACACGGAACCACCAGTTCTGGTTCGCTTTGGGTTTCCAGGCTGCTCAGACTCTGAATGTATTATTGTAACTATATAAGATATAAATAATGGTTTAGCTTTGTATCTCGAATGCTTAGTTTTCTGGTTACCTTTATGAGTTGATAAAAGTCGATTTCAAGGGGTTTAACATACAGTCACATGTAAGGATTTGTAACTGATGTTACTACCTGCATATAAATGTGTTTATTCTTGTGTAGGTCTGATCATTTATAGGGTTGAGGCGAGGGTTCATGATATGAAGTGAAAACAAACAAATTGATAAATACACGAGTGTAGATGCCTTAGGCGATTTAAGGGTTCACAGGAGCAGTCCTTCCGTTTCTAGGAAGAAATCCGTGAGCTGCAGTGGGTAGTTTAGGGCTGGATTTCCATACAAACAATGGAATTAGAAGAAGGATTACAATCACATTGAATAAAGACTGATCAAAACAAATTACGTTACCCGATTCTTGGGCTGCAACTTTAGTTTCTTCAATAGGGGAGAAGAGAATGACTTTTGCTAAATATTGTATGTTTGTCTTATGATCGAAGTTGAAAGGGATAAAATCAAGTTGCAGGAGATTTTTTGGGAGATGAAGATATGCATGAAAACTGATTGGGACAGAGAATGATCGATGATGAATGGAGGCAGAGGATGTCGATGGTTTTAATAGGGTGCATGGATTTTTGGAGATTTGAAGATATTATAATATCTTGTATTATTTTTAGTATTTTGTTATGTTTATAAAAATCACCAACTATTTTTATTTATTTATCTTTATATATATATATATATATTGAACAGAGAACTGATTTTTATATAAAAACATCGGGTTATGAAATTTAGAAAATATCTAGTGTGTCAAATATATTGTTTTCCGATTTTTGTTTCGTTTGGTTCGATGACCAGACGGTAATACAAGAAAGTGTTTGATGTCTGGATTATATACTTTGGATGCTCGGTAAGACTGGGTAAGTATTGAATAGTTCGTATAATTTTTGAAGTTATCAGGTTCGGGTTCGTTTGGGTTAAACGAACCTCGGTTTTGATTGATTAACTTCGGTCGAGTCCATGCTATATATTATAGTATTATTATTGGCATTTCCCTATCTCTGTCAGGTTCTATATAATTATTCGGTCAAGCCAGTTATTTATTATCTCGACGATTTAGGGCCTAGCCCAACGACGCACAGTCCGTTTCGACTACTCAACCAACGTCACACTCGTTAATTGTAGATAAGTTCTCTTTAAAAAAAATTTAACCCTATTTTTGGAGTTGTTATATTAGCGTTGTATTAAATATATGCAACAGTGTGTTTTGCATACAATTATTGGCGTTGTACTTGCATATATTCAATAGTGTGTATTAGATAATGCATTTATGTTGTATTATATTCAATAAAACATTATTTTATATATGCAATACGCATTAATGCACATATGCATTACATCGGCTATTTTTAATATTTTTTAGGAATAATATCATCTTATTAGAAGGAGGAAAGGAAAAAACAAAATAACTGTGCATATGTGCATTAGCGTTGTATTACATATATGCAACGGTGTGTTTTGCATACAATTATTGGTGTTCTATTTGCATATATTCAATAGTGTGTATTAGATAATGCATTTGTGTTGTATTACATGCAATAAAACATTATTTTATATATGCAATACGCATTAATGCACATATGCATTACATCGACGATTTGTTTTTATTTCTTTAGTAATAATACATGTTATATATAGTTTTCTAGAAAAAAAACTAATTCTTTAGTAGTTCTCTAGTTCTCTCTTCAAAAGGAGTTCTTTCAAGATCTCACCCATATATATAGTTTTCTAGATCTCACTTCTCGCAAAATCCATCCCCTATATATAGGATGAGTATCATTACAGAACTCTTAAATTATTTAAGAACTTGAAGGAACCTTTGAAAATTAACGTTTTTTATAAATTTTTTTGTATGTTATTGTTAATTGAGTGTAGTTTTATCACTTTTTATATCTATATTTATGATTAGATTTATGAAAATTAGTTTTTACACATATCTAAACTTTTTTCTGCATATATGTAAATTTGTTATTACATAAATTTTACACGTATGTAAACTTGTGATTTATATATGTAATAACAAATTTATATATATAATATGGTAAAACTAGTCTCAAACAATGTTAATATATGAAAAAAATTTAAAAAATATTTGTTTCTTATGAGTTCCTAGAAGTTCTTAACTTTTTTGGAGTTCTCATTTGATACGAACCCTATATATATATATAATAGTCAAAACAAAAATACATAGTTTTGTAGGAAGAACATAAAATTAAGAGTTAGGAAACTATGTGAGCCTCTTTAAGGAACTATGTAGCCTAAATCCTAAATCCGAGACAACTATTTGGTATTTTGAAAACTACAATTCTCAACCGCTAGATCCAAGTGCCTAGACTTATTCTTACTTTTCCTAGAAAACTATTTCTTTTTACTCTAACTCACCCCTATATATATATATATATATATATATATATATATATGGGTGGGTTATAAAAAACAAATAGTTTTATAGGAAGAGTAAGAATAAATCTAGGCCATTGGATATAGGATCTAGTGGTTGAGATTGGTAGTTTTCAAAAACCAAATAGTTTCCTAGGATAGGGATTTAGGCTACATAGTTTCCTAACTATAAATTTTATTTCCTTCCTACTCTTCCTACAAAACTATGTATTTTTATTTTAGCTCTTTTTAATATATATATATATATATATGGGTGAGTTCAAATGAAAAATCCTCTAAAAAATAAAACTTAAAAACTTTTAAAGAATTAATTTTAATTTTCTTTTAAAAAGTTGTAGCTTTTTTTAATATTCCATTAGTCTTATATGTTGATACTGTTGAAAAAAAAACCTCGTCGGTTTAATCCATATGCTTAATAGTGTGTATGCACATATGCAAGAATGTTGTATTGCATAGAAAACAAGACTATTGCACATATTTGATACATAATATTGTATATATGAAATATAAGACTAATTCACATATCGAATACACACTAGAACATATGTGTAATACAACACTAATGCAAATATTCGCTATGTTGCTATATATATGTGTGTGTGTGTGTGTGTGTGTGTGTTTAAATTTGATGCATTACCGGACTAGGACGGATATTAAACTCTGCATATATATTGTTACTCTAACACTCAAACACATATAACCATACACACACCCACACACACACACACACACACATATATATATAAATATATATATATAAGGGATTGATTACAATCTACTCTGATCGAAATTCGGAACTCGTCACTCTATCTCATCCAATTTCTAAACTCTAATCATATCTTAAAGTATGAAATCTCAAAAGTCAAAAACCAAAATTGAAATAAAACGTCGTTGAACATCAATGATCTTCAAATTGATCAAAAAATGATAATTTAATCAATGGAATTGCTGTGTAAGAGACTTTAGAATCATGAGACGATTATGAAATAGCAGAATAATAAATTCAATTGAGCTCTGATTAAGGTTCATGTTTAAACGATCTACACAAACTTTAGACATTTTGAACAAAAAAGTTCACAACAAAAATTTTAGAAGTTTAGAAGTTCAGAACTTCTAAACTAACAAAAAGTCTAGAACAAAAGGTTTAAACGTTCAAGCCAAATTCCTACCCTTAAGCATTAAAACGTTAAACCTTTAAACGTTTAAGGGTAAAAGTTTACACATTTAGACAAAAAAGGCAAAAAAATAATAATTAAACGTTCAGGTTAAAACCCATCACTCAAAAATCAAAATTTATTGATTGAAGCTTCAAATTGATGATTAATTGAATCGATTTTAAAGATTAACCGATCAATTAACTTTAATTTCAATTCTTATAAAAAAGTATACAGAACCTATAAAACGGGAGCGGCGTTCGTTATTTTTCCGAAGAGTTGTCGGACCATCGTTGTCGAATCAGGTGATGGTGAAGGAGCTTTGTTGATGCCGGCGAGTGGTGGTGGAGATGGTTTGAGGAAGAGCGACGGTGACGACGCATATGAGTGTACTGTGTGATTTAGGATTTCTGATGTAAGGCCCCGTTACCGGTGCCTCACTTTGGACGTTGGATTTACTCATAAACACAATTATAAATATCAGAGTTAATTAAAACTTTCGCGAAATAATATAAAAGTCAACCATTCAATACAAACATCCGTAACTTGTCTTTTAAAAACATAACATAAAACATAGTATTTCAAACATCACAACAAATCTTCAGATGCCAGCCTCTTCAATCTTGCCATGTGTCCTGCTCAAACCAGCTGTCTCAATCTGTTAACCTGCGTGCATACTAAAAGTCAGCTACGCTGAGTGAGTTCTAGTTAATCATACAACATAAAATACATTCATAACTGCGTACTTCCATACGTACTTCGTACTTTCATAATTCGTTCATAATATACATACTTACTCTCATACTTAATTCTAAACTCTACTTTACACTATTCTATTCTGCCTTGCATTTTATTAGGGTCTGGTCCCTTTTTCTGCCTCGGATATTATTAGGGTCCGGTCCCTTTTCTGCCTTGAGTATTATTAGGGCTCAGTCCCTTTCTGCCTCGAGATTTATAAAGTGCTCGGTCCCTTTTCTGCCTCGAATATTATTAGGGTCCGGTCCCTGTCTACCTTGAGTATTATTAGGGCTCAGTCCCTTTCTTCTATACCTGAATATCTCTTACATTCGTTCATAACATACGTACATATCATTCATACATTATACATAACACATTATAACTTGACAGTACGTACAATATCCGAAGATCGTTCACGTACCGACAAACAATCGTTCATACTTTGTATACATATCATTCATATCTTCAAACTATCACCCGACGGTACTGCAATACCCGAAGATCGTTCACGCATCGTCAAGCGTTCATTTATACATAATCATGTAAGGCATAAACTTATCACATAAGGTAAGTGTATTAACTAATCATATCGAGTATGCACACAGCCCCAAAAACATAACAAGGAATGGGGCTAGAAACTCTCCTGAACTCGGTTCCTTTCTTGAGCTGTGCACGAATAACTGTATAACAATTACACGTATCAATTTTACTATCACTACCCATATCGTGTTTCTAGTTTAATTGTTACCCTCAACGAACGGGGGTCCGAGGGCGGCGCCTCTGGCAGCGGGGTTCTAGGGGCGGCAGCCCCTGGCTGGGTTCGAGCTACCAGGTTAGCTTCTAAAAATTTTATTTCCATTAACTGTCACACCCCAAACCACGGCCTAGGTGTATGACACACATATTGGTACCACATTTGTAAATAAATCATAATTACGTGTTATTAGTGGAAGTCTTAGAAACTTGTGGACTTAAAGATAATATTTACATTACAAAATACGGGGTTTAAAAGTTCTCGTTTAATGTTTAAAAGATTACTTGTTTAAGTTTTACAAAACCTCCATTAACATTATATTAAGTTTTATCAAAAAGATCCGAGCCATCGGATACCTTGAGCACTTCGTTATTCCAAGCCCTAACCTTGATCACCTGCAAAATGTTAAGAAAATACATCAGCAACGAATGGTGGTGAATATGCTGACGCTAAAATATTATCTTTTACTTGATTACCCCTCGAGACATAACTTAGGTCCTGCCCATCGTGTCTTAGGAATAATCAAGCTATATAACAATACAATTTATAAACTCAAGTCTTCATTCATAGCACCTCCACTATAGAAAATGGTTCAAATAAAAAAACTTGTTTTGCGAGAAGTATGAGAATGCTTTTAAATAGAGCACATCATCAAAATAGGAGATTATACCTTGTAAACAAGAAACTACACAGTTTTTAGAAACTACTAATCTCAACCACTAGATCCTTAATCCAAGGGTTTAGAATTATTCTTATGCTTCTCACAAAAATATTGTTTTTTTCATTAACTCTACCCTATATATATAGAGAGAGAGCAAGGTTAAAATGAGAAGTAAAACTATCCTAAGAAGTGTAAGAATTTGTTTTTACCCTTAAAAAAATAAAACACACCGAACAAAAAACACACTAACAATATCCACCATCAGATGATCAACTCCAACGCCCGATATTAATTCTCACACTTCTTACAAATAACTCACTTCTTATTCTAACCTCACCCTATATATATATATATATGTGTGTGTGTGTGTGCGCGCGCGCGCGCTGCGCGCGTGTGCATGGCGATCAAGAGAAAACTTAAAAACTCATAACGAATTATTCTTATATATATATAGGGGTGATTTACGTACAATAATCTCTTAACGTACATTACGTACATGAAATACGCTTAAGGTTAAAAACACTAAAACGTTCAAGCCAAATTCTCAACCCTTAAACGTTCAAGGTTAAACCTTTAAACGGTCAGATTTCGATCTTAAACGTTCAGGAAAAAAACTTAAACGTTCAGGCTCAAAACCTAATACATTTAAGGTCAAAACCCATCACTCAAAACATAAAATTGATCTATTAAAGCTTCAGATTGATGATAAAATGGATTAATTTCAAGGTTAATTGATCAATTAGGTTCAACAATTTCAATTTCAATTAGTCAATTTGATCAACTAACCTGTGAACAAAGATTGATGGTCTAATGGAAGAGGACGGTGCACACGACGGTAGATGATGCCCGTGACAGTGGACATTGGACTTTGACGGGACGGAAGAGGCGGTGGACGACAATCGATTGTGTAGTTGTGATTTTTTGGGTTAGCGTGCGTTTGAAATTAATGATTAAGGATGCCACGTACCTATATACGATAACAATTTATTGTACCGGATCATTTATCTATACACACACACATAGGGAGGGAATTTAGAGAAAGTTCTTCCTTAAAGAGAAAACTTAAAAACTCATAAAAAAATATTTTTAATTAAAAAGAAAAAAATATTTTCAAATTTATGTTTTTTCCATTTTTCTTATATTTTGTTACTTTTCACTAGAAAAAAATTTTTAAAAAAAACAAAAAAAAATGTTGTATTGCACATACATATTATTATGCGATATTGTTGTATTACACATTAGTATTAATATATATATATATATATATTTATTTGCAATAGTTTTTAATTGCTTATATTCAGTATTTGGGTATTGTATATGTGTAGTAGTGTTGTATTATATGCAAAATAAAATAAACAAATAAATAAAAGTCGATGTAGTACACATGTGCATTAATGTTGTATTACACATACGTACTAATGTGTATTTGATGTGTGTATTAGTCAAATATTGCATAAATACAATTGTGTGTATCAAATGTGTGAAATAGCGTTGTATTCGGATTTTAGCCCGTTTTACACACAGGTGGAAAAACATATTAACAAACCATATAAATATAGACAGCATATTCAACCAACACAAATATGTTCCGGGCCAGATGATACTTTTCGGCTGGCAAAACACTACGTGAATATTGGCTTTTGGCCATACACATGCTCTAGGCGGTTTGCCACACTCGGTCTAAATGTGTGGCTAAAGGTCGCTTTCGTCACACAATTGTTATTTGTGTGACTAAAAACGCACCTGGTTGGCCACACTTCGGCTTAAATGTGTGGCTAAAAGGTCTTTGACCATGTTTGAAAACCTTCCAGAATGTTTTGGCCACACATGTTATTCTTCATGTGACCATTCTATACCTACTAAGGTACTTTTCGCCACACTTCAAAAAAAAAAAACTGTGACAAAAGTTTGTCACACTTCAGATTAAATGTGTGGCTAAAGGTCACCAATCATAGTTTCAGCTACACAACTTTTACTTGTGTGACAAAAAAACACACCTACTAGAACCTTTAGCCACACATGTTTGGTTCATGTGACAAAAATACATCTGATCTGAACCTTAGTCACACATGTTCGGAGCTTTAGCCACACATGTTTGGTCGTGTGACTAAAAACCAAACCTATACACAGCTGGTCGAAACCATTAGCCACACTTTCAAAAATATGTGACATTTACTAGCCACACTTAGAAAAAGTGAGGCCAAATGTCATCTACGGACACAATAGTTCTTTAATAATGTGGCTGAAAGCTAATACATATGGCCACACTTACGGGTTTATGTGACCATATAACATTGTTTGTTAGCCACTTATAATATTTGATGTGTGGCTAAAACCTAATAGTGACAGCAAAACAACAAATGTGACTATTATTAGTTAATGACCACACTTTACGCTTCATGTGACCATCATCTTCACCTCCTCCCAATTACAAACCTAATTCATAAACATCGATTGAAGCTCAATACTGTTCTTCATCACTTTGCTTCTTTCTCCAATCTTCATCAACCATCATGCGATCAAATCTAACGGGGGTTTTAAACATGATTAATTAGAACCCCAGAGATGTCATAAACATGTTAGGGTTTGAGTTTTGTTGAGAACAGTTGGCTGACAGATTCGTTCTCGTTTATTGATTGGTCTGTAACTCGATGTTAAAAAATTAGTATTGATCGATTCTTGATTTTCGGATATAGTATTCTGAGTATAGTTTACCGAAAGGTATATTTTGTAATTTTTGGATGAGTTTTGAATACCTTTTATAATTTTACAAAAATATATGTCAAAGCTGATACGGGGAATTATATTCTGGTCCATTTTTCGGACACCATAACTCCCTAATGACAAACCCACACGGGTTGCTTCCACTTCTGGAACTTATTATTATGAGTTTAACAGATAACCCAATTGGTCTTACACAATTTGGTTTAATGAGTTGATAGAACCATTAAATTAGTTTTTGTTGCGCAATCTGTTGAACTGTTAGTACCTATCTGTAATAGTTGAATTATTGTGAGTTTACTATGCTTGAGAAAAATATAATAAAAATTGTTTGAGAAACCTGATTCATATGTCATACTATGGTAAATTTTGTAGAAATTATCCTTAATATTTTCTTTGTGAATAAAATCAGTTTGTACATGTTAGAATCGGTCTCGTGAACTGAATGATCTAAAGTTAAGTTGTATGATGAATATTTGGTTGTTTTGCCATGATATGATGTGTGGATACATGTTAGGACTTTCGGTACTATTGAAATTACTTATTATCACCAACAATTCGTCGTGGGTCTTAGACTCATGTGTTGTTGAACATACTCTCATAACTTAAAACACTTGTACTAGGTAACAGTTTGCGAGTCAAATGCATTCATTTGGTCTTGAAAAAACTCTGTTACACGCGACACCAGGTTTTGGATTGAAAACACGGACATACTTGCATACTGGTTTTGAAAACACTAAACGTTTGCCTATACTTGTTTTCTGGATTGAAAACACAAAACGTTTTGAAGTATTGGTTATGTAACCTGCTGAAACGGGTAAAAACGAGCTGAACTGCTGATCTTTTATTGTTGAATTACTGCAAAATGGTCAAAACGCGTTGAAACGATCTGTTAAGTGCTGAAACGAGCTGTTAAGTGCTGAAACAAGCTGTTAAGTGCTGAAACGGACTGAAAAATCGCTGAAACGAGTTGTTACGTGCTGAAACAAACTGAAAACTTGCTGAAACGAGATGTTTAACATGCTGTTTGCTGTTAAAACGAGCTGTTAAGTGCTGAAACGGAATGAAAAAACGCTGAAACGAGCTGTTTAGCATGTTGTTTGCTGTAAAAACGAGCTGTTAAGTGCTGAAACGGACTGAAAAATTGATGAAATGATCTGTTTAACATGATGTTTGCTTTAAAAATGAGATGTTACGTGCTGAAACGAACTGAAAACTTGCTGAAACTAGCTGTTTGCTGTTAAAACGAGCTGTTAAGTGCTAAAACGGACTGAAAAATTGCTGACACGAGCTGTTTAGCATGATGTTTGCTGTAAAAACGAGCTGTTAAGTGCTGAAACGAGCTGTTAAGTGCCGAAATGGACTGAAAAATTGTTGAAACAAGCTATTTAACACGATGTTTGCTATAAAAAAGAGCTGTTACGTGCTGAAACGAACTAAAAACTTGCTGAAACGAGCTGTTGAACATGCCTTTTGTTGTTAAAACGAGCTTTTAAGAGCTGAAACGAGCGGTTTAGCATGTTGTTTGCTGTAAAAATGAGCTGTTAAGTGCTGAAACGAACTGGACTGGAACATGAACTTTAATGATAAAACTAAAACATTTCCTCCGTTGTCCTTGTTCAAAAAAAAGACCCAACACCCGTTTTGACCCGTTCCGACCTTGACCCATTTTGACCCGGACCCGTTATGGCCCGAACCTTTTGACCCTGACCTGTTCCGACCCGAACCATAACAACCTTTTTTTTAGTTGACCCGTTCCAACCCTGACACGTTTCGACCCTAGCCCGTTACGACCCAACCCAACCCATTTGCCACCCCTATGTTTAATCTATATCGACGGGTTAGGCGAGTTGTACCTCTTAAGACACAATTTAAAATTATATGCATAATGGGCCATTAGAGATTTCAAGGCCCAATATGGCCCATTAGGACATGTATGACTTGTTTTTGTCAATTATGGTCTAATATGACTCCCTATAACACGATATAACCCTTAAATATCTAATGTTACATATCACATGCTATAATAGGCCACTAAGAGATTTCAAGCCCTAATATGGCCCATTAGAGCGACTATGACATGAAAAAGGCTAAAATGGTCCACTAACACCAACAAGGCCCAATAAGACCTATTGATGAAAGTATCACATGTTATCGGCCGTTAACATCTAACTATGACTAATGACATTCATATACAACTTTCTTAGAGCAACAATGATGTGATAAAGGCTATAATGGGCCACAAACACCAGTTAAGGTACAATAAGGCCCATTGATGAAAGTATGACATATTATTGGGCGTTAACCAAACTATGACTCACTAAACTCATATTCAACTCTTTTAGAGCAACTATGATATGATAGAGACTACAATGGGTCACTAACAACAATTAAGGCCCAAGACGGCCCATTAATGCAAAGTATGACATGCTACTGGGCGTTAACACCAACTATGAGTCACTACACTCCTATACAATCTGTTAAATTAACTATGACATGATATAGATGTATTGGGCCATTAACAACAATCAAGGCCCAATATGTTCCATTAACAAAAGTATAACATGTTATTGGGCGTTGACACATGACTATGGCTCACTACACTCATATACAACCTCCTTGTAGCGACTATGACATGATATGTGATATAATGGGCCACTAATACCAATCAATGCCATTTGATGAGACCAACTATGACTCACTACACTCCTATACAACCTGTTAACGTAACTATGACATGATAGAGACCATACTGGCCATTAACAACAATCAAGGTCCAATAAGGCCAATTGATGAAAGTATGACATATTATTGGGCGTAACCAAACTATGACTCACTAAACTCATATTCAACCCTTTTAGAACAACTATGATATGATAGAGACTACAATGGGTCACTAACAACAATCAAGGCCCAAGACGGCCCATTAATGCAAAGTATGACGGCCAACTATGACTCACTACACTCCTATACAACCTGTTAACGTAACTATGACATGATAGAGACGATATTGGCCATTAACAACAATCAAGGCCCAATATGGCCCATTAATAAAAGTATGGCTATGGCTCACTACACATGCCTATGGCTTACTACACTCATATACAACTCTCTTGTAGCAACGGAGACATGATAGATGCTCTAATAACCACTAATACCAATCAAGGCCCTTTGATGAATGTATAACATGTTGGACCATTGACACAAATCAACGCCAAATAAGGCCTATTGACGAAAGTATGGTGTATTTCAGGCATTAACACCTAACCATGACTAATGACACTCCTATACAACTCTTTTAAAGCAACTATGACATGATAAATGTTATAATGGGACACTAACACCGATCAAGAACTAGTATGACCTACTAATGAAAGTATGGTTTATTGGGCATTAACACTGATTACTACACTCTTATACAACTCTTTTAGAGTAACTATAAATATCACTTGTATTTATTTTATATGTTTTTATATTTAAATACAATTTCTTATATTATTTAAGGTTTAATTAGTTGTTAACAACTCTTTGTTTTAATTATTAAAAATAAATTAAGTTCATATTTAGTTCATATTAATTTCACTTCCCTCAAAATTTCAAATTAAATTCACCCCCTTCTTTTTCTTCAAAAAGTTTTGAATTACCCTCCCATTCTTAAATTTAATTTGTCCACATATTTAACCTACTTTTTTTTCTTTTTCTTCATTCCTTCTTATTATTCTTCTTCTTCATCTCTTTACACCCACCATAATCCTCAATCATTAATTCTCTAACTCACTCAATTCTTAACCAAATCCTTTGATTCCGGGCTCTAATCTAATTATTTTTGCAAGAGGAATTCACATGTGGTGTCGGTTTCCAACAATTCTATCTCGATTTTTGCCGGATTCGTGTTGAGTGTGAAGAACCCTAAGAACCAAGTTTGGGGATTTTCTATTTTAAGTGTTATTTCTTGTAATTGAAGCTTAGTACATCTTCTTTCATCGCCAAAAAGATATGTATTTCACTTGTTTGATGACAACAGTTTGCTGACAGATTCGTTTTCGTTTATTTATTGGTATGTAACTTGATGTTAAACGATGATTACTAAACGATTTTGTTTCTAGGGTATAGCACTATGAGTTTAGTTTCCAGAAAGGTAAAGTTTGTAATTTTTGGACACGTTTTGAATAGTTTTTATGATTTTACGAAAACACTAGTCAAAGCTGATTCGGGGAGTTATACTTTGGCCTGTCTTTCCGACACCATAACTCCCTAATGACAAAACCAAATGGGTTGTTTCCAGTTCTGAAAGTTAGTATTATGAGTTTTGAAGACAACCCAATTGGTCTTGCACAATTTAGATTAATGAGTTGATAGAACCATTAAACAAGTGTTTGTTGTGCAATCTGCTGAACTGTTGGTACATATCTGTAATGGTTGAATTATTGTGAGTTTTGTATGTATGAAAAAAATATAATAAATTTTTTTTGAGAAACCTAATTCATATATTCTACTGTGATAAATTTTGTAAAATCTATACTTAATCTTTTCTTAGTGAATAAAATCAGTTTGTACATGCGATAATCTGTCTCGTGAACTAAGTGATCGTAAGTTAAGTTGTATGATGAATGTTTGGTTGATTTGCCATGATACGATGTGTGAATACATGTTAGGACTTTTTAGTAACGTTGACACTGATTATTATCACCAACGAGTCGTCGATTCAAGTTTTTGTTTGTGTATACATTATGTCTAATGTGATTGTGCGTGATAGTCGTCGTGCTTTGAGGTTTCACCTCACATTAACCCTTTACTAGTTATAAAGCTAATATTTTAACAATTTTAGGTTCAAAAAGTTTGAGCCGAAATGGAAAAAGATGAAAGGAAGTCAAGAAACGAGTTGGAAGAACGAGTGAAACGAATGGAATAAATGGAAAAAGAACATAAGAAAAATGAAGAAAGGAGGCAAAAACAATTTGATGAGTTTATGAGAAAGTTCGAGGTCGGTAATAATTAGTAGTAGTTTCAAATATTTGAATTCATAACTTATTAGTGAAGGTTTGTTAATGTAAACTTGTTTTGAATTTATGTTATTGGGTTTGTTAAACTTATGAAATAGCCACATTTATCTATGTGTGACCAAAAGTATGATAATAGCCACACTTTAAATGTTTGCATCGTTTCAATGTTTGCATCGTCCTCTTCAATCCTTTCAATGTTTGCATCGTCATACAATTCAACATGCTTCACAGCCACTTCTTCAGAGTTTTCACGTTGATAAGTGATAGCTTGAGGACCTCGAACAATGCTTCTCCAAATCTTGGCATCTTTCATCTTCACATACTTTTCAAATCTAAACTTACACTCGTCAAACCCCTCATGAGATAGCAAACGGTAGCAGTTCCCACGATGGAGTCCAGTTCTTAATGCGGTGCAACATTTGATAGATTATTAGTTACTTGGTCCATCTTGGTTAAACAGTTAATGATCTGGTCCAGTAAATAAGTCCAAATAATATTTCAGTTTTCCTAAGGCCCAATAAGAACATGCCCAGATGCACAGTCACAGTCGAGAACAATCAACTTTGACCGAGAACCCAAAAAGTCAACCAAGAACCTCAAAAATCAACCGAGAACAATCACTACAGTAGCCGAGAACACTCTTAGTTTACCGAGAACTCCCAAAAGTCAACAGAGAACACTAGTAATTGACCGAAATCTCCCAATAGTCAACAGAGAACACTCGGATTTGGCTGAGAACTAACAGATTTGACCGAGAACTAACAGAATTCACCGAGAACGACCAAGTGATGGACGAAAACGGTGTCAATTGCCCGAAAACATCCAAGAAACCCAAGGAAGCATTGACCAAAAACTTTGGTAACAAATTAAATCCCGAAATCTCTGGGATTTGAATTTTAACCAAAATTTAGTCAATCTTCAACCCAAAAGAACCTCTTTCCTTCTCCGACGAGTAGATCATCGGAAAATCAAATACTCCAGCCACCAAACCAATCACAAAATCACGATACTTGAATCTGTGATATCACAACCGAGCCTAGAATAGGTCAACCTGGCTCTGATACCAATTGTAAGTCCTATGAGAGGATCTTTCAATGTGATATCACACAATCTCGTGATTAGGCGGGAACTAACACGAGTTGATTCAATAAGATGTAAACAAAAACAATAGGAACACAATGAATATGCTTCAAAACACAAGTATATTAAACGTCTAATGCTTAAGCACAACGGGTTACACAAAACCACCGACATCTCTCTCGTCTCTCTATAACGTCTCACGCATCTAAACCTATCGTAAACCTAGTTACATGGTTTGCATAGAGATAACATACAAGCCCAACACTATCCAAAAGCCCACCGAGATCCATGTGATCTTGGTTCACAATATAAGCCCAAACCAAGTACAAACCACATTAATACTAGCCAAACAATCTATCATACCACTTGTTAATTAGGCTAGTAATCATGTTACATTATTGTAAGTTCCATGTGACCGAGGTTGACTTGTTAGTTTGTTGCCACCCACAGAGTCTAATACAAGACTAGTTCATATTGCGTTTTGATAAATGAAGACACCCGAAGACTCCCTCTCCGGAGAGCCCCGAGGGGGTTCGTCAAACCCAGTAGTACTACCTTTCATTACCCAGTCAATGTACAATTGTTAATGGTCCAATGTGTATGGGGGACTGCAGTTTAAGTTCACTATGTACATATGAGGTATTAACAAAGTCTACAATATCCAAAAGGTTTTGTATGCATGCTTTCTCCCCCAAAAGGAGTAAGTAAATAAAAAAGGGGCAGTGAAACTCACCTCGAATATGGTTTAAAACGGAAGTCAACTGCTCTACGTCACAAATTGTTCCAGTGCCTAAATCGTACAAGCACGATAACTATTTCCTAAGAGATTCCTAGAACCCTTAGTATCCAAACAATCCCATTGTTTATTCTAAGTTTGACCAAAATATTGACCTTTGACCCAAAATATTGACTGACAACCCGTTGGTGACTTTTGACCAATTATCTAGACTTAACATAGTCATATGATATCCTTAAGTCACAACTTAACAAACAATCACGTAATTTGCACTTAACCACTTTTCATGAAGTCCTATAACTACACCAAATATTTATAATTCACAAGTAATATAAACATTTAGTCAAATGGTTTCAAGCTAAAAAATAAAGTCAAATTCTAAGTTAATGCAACAATCTTTGCACAAAGTATAACTATTTCACCAGAACAGGAAGTTGGACAAATTTGGACAGATTTCTAATCACCAAAACCTATTTTTCTAACCAATTAAAACATAGACATAAATTGCCAAACAATTTTCACCGAGACTATCAAGTATTAGGTACATTAAGGAATTTTCTTATAATTTTTCAACATTCACAAAAATCATGAAAATTAATATACTATAGAGACCTACCTTCAACTACTTTATTTGAGCAACAGAGAGTAAATATTTGGAAAACATTACATATATGTCCAATTGAGGCAAGACCAAGTGTATTTGTTTTATAACTCAAACTATAACACTCCAGAATTGGAATCACTAAAATATTCATTATGATCTTTACAAAACAGACTAGAAAATCCCTTATTCAATCAATCGATACCCGATTTTCTAAATTCAAAATAATTAGTCAAACAGAGTCCAAAAAATTATGATTTTTATCTTTTTGAATACTAGACTCAAAGTACTTAACCGTAGAATCATGAATCAATCAAAATTACTAACATATCAACAAGTTATACAACTAGAAATCTAAATTACAAAATCTGTCAGCAAGCAGATCCAAATCTAAATTCACAACAATCATGATTTCCATATCTCTATGATCCTAAATCACCAATGGACCATTTTATATGATCAAAACTCATATTTTCCAATATTATATCAAATTTATAAAATAACATTCATGTGTAAAAAGGTTCCATCTTTTCTTTTATATCAAGACACAACAATCCCTTTTAAACAAATCAAACTTCATCATACTTTATTTATTTGTTTGACCCAGTCATTTGGATACTAATCTTACAAGTAAAAAATTACAATAATAAAGAAAACATATGATAAACATGTATACCTATTTGCTTGATCCAAAGATTCAACACTCTTGCTCCCAATAATCACCAAAAGTACTTGTGTGTGTGCATGATCTTTGAGAGAGTTTTAGCAAAATGAAAAAGCGTGTGTGTGTGGGGGGGGGGGGTTACGGCTAAGAAGAGAAAGAGGGGGCAAGGGAAAGAGTTTGTAACCTCCATGATAATAATACTAACATCAAGGCTCCATTTAATAAAAATACAACCTTGGGTAATTTTTATTTTATTTCATGTGTGACATGTTACAAACTTAAAACATTTCCTAGGTATTATTTAATCTAAAGTTTAAATAGTCAAACTTGATAATTAACATGTAACATATCATATATTTTAAAATTTTAATCATCTGATTTCATCTAATTTCTTATAATATCACATAAGCATATAACAGCTAGTCATGTAACATATTAAGCATGTAACACAATTATACTTATCATATATGATACAAGTAGCATATCATGTTTATTATAACATGTGTGACAAGTTTATTATTCTAGTTACCAACAACTAGTTACACTTGCTTAGGTCACCAACGACACGACTGGCTCAATTGTATGCATACATGAACTACATGCATGAGAGTTCATTAATGTAGTTAACAGAACTAACTGGGTTTACAGACATGGTCAATAAGATTTAACTGGGTTTAGTTAACGGAGTGAACGTGAAAATTGGCAGTTGTCACATCATCCCCTTTTAAAAGAATTTTTGTCCCGAAAATTGTATAATTTCACTCAAGGGCTAGAAAGGAAAGAGATGAAATAAAAAAAAAAATCAGATTATCACATCATCCACTTGTTAAAATAAATTTCATCTCAAAATTTAGATCATACCTAAGGTTTATCCTTGGGTTTGAATAAGTGAGGATAATTTCTTTCATCTGATCCTCGCGCTTCCATGTGAACTCATGTCCATGTTTTGAGTTCCAACAAACACGAACAATTGGGGTTTTGTTGTGCCTTCGGGTTTTTACTTCTCTATCCATAATTTCAACAGGTTCCTCTACGAAGTGTCACTTTTTGTCAATATATAATTCTTCTAAAGGAACTATGAAAGTTTCGTCTGCCAAACACTTCTTAAGGTTCGACACATGGAAAGCATTGTGTACTCCACTAAGTTGTTCTGCTAATTTCAGTCTTTATGCCACTGGGCCAATTCGTTTAATAATTTTGAATGGTCCTAAATAGTGGGGGTTTTGCTTTCCACGTTTCCCAAAAACGAATAACACCTTTTCAAGGTGATACTTTCAAAAGTACTATATGTCTAACTTCGAATTCTAGCGGTTTTCTATGCTTATCAGCGTAGCTCTTTTGGTGATCTCGGGTTGCTGCCATACGATTTCTGATTTTCACAATTCGTTCATTCGTTTCGTGGACTATGTCGAGTCCAGTTAGCTGGCTTTCACCGAATCCTACCCAACAGAGTGGTGATCGACACTTTTTCCCATACAGAGCTTCGAAAGGTGCAGCTTTTATACTCGTGTGGTAACTATTATTATAGAAAAACTCAACTAAAGGTAAGTGACTTTCCCAATTCTTACCAAAATCGATGATTCAGGCTCTAAGCATATCTTCCAAAGTCTGTATTGTTCGTTCACTCTGACCATATGTCTGTGGATGGCAAGCCGTACTCATGTCTAGACTTGTGCCCAACGCCTTTTGCAATGATTGCCAGAAATTTGAGGTAAATCGAGCATCAATGTCTGATATAATCGAAATTGTTACCCCATGACGAGTGATAATTTCTTTAATATAAATTCGAGCTGATCTATACATTTTATCAAACACTCGAATGGGTAGGATATGTGTAACGATTCCGGCGAAATCAGGTATACCCTAACCGGTATATACTATTTATGTGTTATATAATAATGAATATGTGAATTATAATGCGTTTATACGAGTATGTATGATTCATAATACAAATTATACTCAATTATACAGTTAATCGCATTGGAAATACGATTAACCGATTAACGGTTATTGAAGCCCGAACGAATCGAGGATTACGTTATAGACGGGATATATGATATTTAGTGATGTTACAAGAGTTAAAGCTTCGGGATAAGTGATTAAAGCACAGAAAAAGAATTTCGATTTAACGGTACGTCGGTACGTTAAACGAAACCCTTAATACCAAACTGAGCAAGAGACGATCGATCAAGCCGAAAAAGATGCGTAATTATTAATAATATGATGTTTTAAGTTAATGAAAGTCATGGTTTAAGTTTTTGAAGTTTTTAAATCGGTTTTATATAAATTTCATTTTTTAAGCCGAAAAGCGACCGTTTTAGCCTCGTTTTAAGCCGAATTAAACGTTTAACCGAAAAACGAACTGAACCAGATTATCCAAAACATTATCCAGATTACGGGAATCTGAATATGTGGCTAAAAATGGAGATGTGGGTCCCACCCCACCACCTCCTTTATGCCGATCGGACTCAAAGTCCATATTCCCTCATTATTTTCTTTTTTTCATCCAACACAACTCAACACTCTTCAATTCCTCTCAACCTTTGAACTAAAACCGAGAGTTCTAGCAAGAAAAACAAGGTAATGATCGTGTTATGTACGTGTTTATCTTCGTTTCTTGAGTGTTCTTGCAAGAAAATGAGGTTTCCAAGTGAAAAAGGGTGAAAACCCGAGATGGAACCGATTCTTGCATGATCAAGTGATGTATACGGGTTATACAAGGGATCTTGGTCCAAGAAAGGAGTTAAACGAACCAAAAACGAATTTTTACGGTTAAATCTTTGTTTTTAAAGCATAACCGAAACCATGAAAGAAATGGCTTGATTGTGGGTGTAACTTGCTTGGTGTGGTGTTATTGTGCTTGTAGGTGTTGTATCTAGTTGATAGCAAAGGCTAGAAAGCGAGATCCTTGCGATTTGAAGCTAGAAACACAAGGTAGTTCGGTTTTTGTGTGATGATTAAGTTTTGGATAGATTGTGACTCGTTTAGAGTTAGGTCATGAAATTTTACAGAGGTGTTAGATATATGAAAATATGAGTTCTGTGAATTTTTGATAATTTTTGGACAAAGGATGAATATTTGGTGAATTTAATGCTCGGTTTTGGCCAAAAATGGTGAAAAATAGTTAAATATCATAAAAAATTCTGGAAAATTTCAGATAAGCTTTTTATAACATGTATAAGTCACACACAAAATTTGAGGTCAGTTGGACAAGTCTAAGTAGGCTTTTCGGTTAAACGAGTTCTAGGGTTTTCTAGCTCGGTTTTAGTGAAAATTGCATTTAAAAAGGGATTTTGGTTCTGGAAAAATTACAGGGGACTATGGAGATGGCAGGGGTCATCCAGGAAAAATTTGGGATTTTTCTAAGATCGTTTGGTTTTTACGACATATTTAGTGTTTAAATGGTGTTTAAAAATAAATAAATAAATTTAAATATAAAAATTAATTCTGGAAATATTTTTTTAAAATTCCCCACTGTCAAAAAGTGATTTGTGCAAAATTTCAAGATCCGAGTCTAAACGGATAATTATTTGTGCTAAAAAGAAGATAAAAACAAACTTTTAAAGCTTAAAACGCGTAAACCGGTAAAGTTCGCATAAGCGAGCTGACTGGTGTATAAAAACCCTAACAATGGACTATTTTCATATAACTAAGCTAAACAAGTAAAAATAAATCATCCGAAAATAATTCGGATGATTTGAGTAATTTTTACCCGATTTAACAGTTTCCGGTGCGCTAAAGACGGAAACGGGTCCCACGGCCAATCGGGGCGCCTAAACCGAGCTCTAATTTCACAACTTTAAATAAAATATCAGTCAACCACTATTTTCGGGTCGTGTGTGACCAAACTCATTTTTGAAACGTAAAAACGGATAACCGTGCTAGGCACGCAAAACGGGGAAAACAAAATAATAGTAATTTTGACTGTTAAACTCTAAACGAATCACAATCTGAGTCCGGAGAAGTATTTCTGGGTTAAAGTTATATTAATAGTGATTGTATAGTAACGAATTTAGGGATCGTATTACAGATCCGGATTAATAGCTCACATACTGTGTTACTGCTTGTTACGATAAGGTGAGTTTCACGAGCCCCTTTTTCCTGAATTGTTTTTATATATTTTCCCGGGGCGGAAATCATGTTGTTACTAAAATGTTAAGTACATACTGAATGCATGGATTTGCGTGTATTTATATATGTTTTATTGTACGGGAATCGTACGGAAATGTACTAAGTTGGTAATTGTCTGAGTTGCTAACATTGTAAGGCCCCGCAACACGAGTGATTAGCTGTAAGCCGGTAGAGTGTGGATAGTACTATTGGTCTGACAAACCCAACTGGTCCGGCATGGAATTGCTGATGTTTCCCAGCCAGTTGCACATGTCTATATTGGGTGTTATATTTATTTTGCTATGTAATGTTAGGCATAGCGGTTTGGGGCAGGTTCGTGGGCGGAGTATGCCACGGGGTTGTGTGTGATAGTCAGAGGTTTCACTTGTGGGCTTAGCATAATTACATCGCTAATATATGATTTATCATAATGAATTGTCAATGTTTATTTAAATCAGTGAAACTCACCAACTATTCGTAGTTGACCCGTTTTCTTTCCATGCTTTCTAGGTACTCCCAAACTGGAATAAGTGCTACCTGCTTGATAATGCGTGTTTTTGTGGAAGCTTAGTGATCATTTTGTATTAATATTGTTAATGTAATATTGGTAAAACTTATGTGCTATCGCCTAGACGATAACTAAACTCGGAACAATGTAATATGATGTAAATTAATGTAGTGGTGTTTTCTTTATAAGCAATGCTGTTGATATCAGATGTGTCTGTTGCATCCCGTTTACGTTTCCGCTGCGGTTACGGGGTGTTACAGAACTTGGTATCAGAGCCATTGGTTATAAAGAATTAGGATGTCTTTAAAAGATACCTAAAATATAACCAGTAGCTCAAGTATTATAGGATCTGAATATCAACTAATAATATATAGTGACGAGATCTGGATGAACTTGGATGGACAAGTGAGTTATTATGGTCCGGAACATAATAACAGACTTGTCCGCACGAGGGAATTCAGGGGAAGTCACGAGGAACATTAATAGGTAAAATCGGCAACATATGTGTAAGTATATGATAATATTTTTATGTGACAAGGTTGTATAAGTGTGTGTATATTAATTTAATGATGATTTACATTATGGAAGGAGCTATATGTTTGCTAACTTGTGTACTGGTAAGGATGTCGAGGTCTCGAAGTTTGTCCATGGAAGAGGACCCGGAGGAGGCCAGTTACGGGAACTCTAGGAGTTTACGCTTAGCTTCCAGCACTGAGCCTACTGAGACTAGCCATAGGAGTGCTAGCTTGTCCTCCCCTGCTAGGGTTGCTAGATCCCCCACCCCACCCGCACCACAGGTCACCCTTACCCCTCCCAGACCCGGTCCCCGCCTCACAGCGCGGATCCGTGCCCCTTATGTCCCACCTACCTTTACCCCACCCAGACCCACTTACCAGAGGGGCGAGTCCTCCCGCCTCCAGCCTGAGCCTGTGCCTCCACCCGTGTGGGGTACCCCTAGGCCGGAGAGGGATGAGCGTCCCTCCTCCGAGGCTGCATGGCTTCGAGTGCTCCATGAGCAGGTGGTTGATCACACCGTCGCTTTGACGGTGGGTATTCAGAGGAGGAATCACTTGGCGGACTGCGTACTGGACAGCTAGTACGCGATTGGCCAGCTGAGGAGGGAGGGTGCATACTCCCAGTGGATGATTGACCGGATGGAGACACGGATCCGGGGTTTGATGGCGGTGTTAGTGGTGATGGTGGCAGTGTTGGTGTGGTTGGTATACCACCATGTTTAGTCATGTTAGGGTGGTAGTAGTCAAGGTCCACTTTTTGATACTCTGTGTAAGCAGTTAGTGGCGATGCTAACATAGAGTGAATCTTGGGTAGTTATAGTACAGCCACTAGCCCATAGGGGGTCTTTTTTTTTGGGAATATCATTGTAGATACTTTTGGTGTATCATTCAAGCACTGACCTATAGCGGGTTATGTCGAAATGATGCCGATGTAGGACCGATGTATGAAAACTTGATCTATGGGCTGATGTTTAGGAAATGTGTACTGATGCTTATGTAATATGTACTAATGTTTATTAATGAATGGAATATGTGTTGTGTATTGAGATTGGAAATTGTATTAATTGTATGTATTTTCTTAATGTTGTGTAGAATGGCACCAAAACGGTCAGCTCAAATGTCAGAAGTGGATGTGAGTCGTCTGATTGCTCGGAAGTTAGAGGCGGCGATACCGGATATAGTATCGCGCATCGCTGCCAGTATTAATAATACGACCAATCCAGGCCCTGCGAGCAATCAAACGACCACCAATAATGATGGGGGACAAAATGTTAATCCTCCACAGAACGATAACCCGATTCCGAGTAATGACGCACCGCCTAGGGTGGTCGTTACAGACAGTAATGGTCCTATACCTAGTGTAGAAACGAACCGCACTGAGCCGACTCCTGCCGCAAAGGGGTGTTCAATCAAAGATTTTATGTTGTGCAAGCCCCTAGAATTTAGCGGGTCGGAGGGACCAAATGGGTTGGTTAAGTGGATTGAGAAATTAGAGGCCGTTGTGAACATCAGCAACTGCCCTGAGGATTACGTTGTTAAGTATGCTACCTGCACGTTCACGGACCATGCCTTGACATGGTGGAACACAATAGTGCAAACTCGCGGTCAGGCAGCGACAAACCGCATGACCTGGGCAGAGCTCAAGGCCCTTGTACTGGAACATTTCTGTCCGAAAAACGAACTGCAGAAATTAGAAAACGAATTGTGGAACCTGGAGATGCAGGGGGCAGACCACTTGGGTTATACGAACCGATTTAATGAGTTGTCACGATTGGTGCCATGGTTGGTCACCCCAGAGTCAAAGAGGGTTGAGCGTTATATATGGGGACTAACTCCAATAGTAAGGAGTATAGTCAACTCTGGGGGACACAAGACGTTTGAGGGTGTGGTGACGCAAGCTGGTATCGTCACGTACGATTTCGTGAGGAGTGGGTCACTGAAGGTGGCAGGAGAGTCTGCTGGGGGAAAGCGAGGTACGTATGATAATAGGACCCAGGAGAAGCAGCAAAATAAACGTGCTAGGCCCGCTGCCCAGAACTACGCCATGACTAGTTCAGGCGGAAGGCAGGATTCGCAGAAAGGGACGTTCCCTAAGTGTGGGAAATGCGGTTACCAGCATGGTGGCGTGTGCAAGGAGGTAGTGTGCCACCGGTGTGGCAAGAATGGGCACTACGCACCTAGTTGTAGGAGGAACCTGAACAATCTGAACCGACAACCGCAACCTATCAGTGCGCAGCCATTTAGGACCCAACCAGCCCGACAACAATACCCACAAGGAAACCAAATGATGACCACCAGCCGTGCTTGCTTTGAATGCGGCAGCACAGATCACTTCAAAAGGAACTGTCCGAAACTGAACCAGGGAGGAAATGGGAGACAAACAGTGGGTCAGGCATCGTCGTCCAATCCGGCGAGAGGCCGAGCTTTTGTGATGGGGGCGAACGAAGCACGCCAGGACCCCAGTGTAGTGACAGGTACATTACTCGTCTCTGATCATTACGCTTCTGTATTATTTGATACAGGCGCCGATAGAAGTTTTGTCTCTGTTAATTTCCTATCGATAGCAAACTTTCCGATTAGTGAAACCATAGAACCTTACACTGTAGAAGTCGCTAACGGTAAAACCATGATAGTTAATCAGATAGTTCGGAATTGCCCTTTTATTTTGAACGATCAATCCTTCCTGATTGACTTATTACCGGTAGAATTAGGTAGTTTTGACGTGATAGTGGGAATGGATTGGTTAGCACGTAACAAAGTGGAAATAAACTGTGAAAAGAAAATCGTCAAGATCCGGGTGTCGGATGACGAAGAGGTGTTAGTGCAAGGAGAGAAGTCAGGCACAATGATACCATTTATATCCCACCTCAAGGTGTTAAAATATATACGCCAGGGATGCGTGGCGTATCTAGCGAGCTTGACGGCCACAGATTCTGAGGAGAAACGGGTGGATGATATCCCGGTGGTACGCGAATTTCCACAAGTTTTCCCAGAAGAACTTCCTGGACTACCGCCAACCCGACAGGTCGAATTCAGAATCGATTTAATACCTCAAGCTGGCCCTGTTGCTAAAGCACCCTACCGACTTGCACCGTCCGAGATGCAAGAATTATCCAATCAGTTGCAGGAATTGTTGGATAAAGGATTTATACGTCCTAGTCATTCCCCGTGGGGTGCACCTGTATTATTCGTGAAAAAGAAGGACGGGAGCCTTAGAATGTGCATTGATTACAGGGAGTTGAACAAGTTAACAATCAAAAATAGGTACCCTCTTCCCCGAATTGATGATCTGTTTGACCAGCTGCAAGGTGCGAGCTATTTCTCGAAAATCGATCTTAGATCGGGATACCATCAGGTTAGGATTCAGGAAGAAGATATCCCAAAAACCGCATTCCGGACTCGCTACGGCAATTACGAGTTCTTAGTTATGCCTTTTGGGCTAACAAATGCGCCGGCAGTGTTCATGGACCTCATGAATCGAGTCTGTAAACCTTATCTCGACAAATTCGTCATCGTGTTTATTGATGATATTTTGATTTACTCGAAAAGTAAAGAAGAGCACGAGCAACACTTAAGAATAATTTTAGAGCTTCTGAATCAGGAGAAGTTGTATGCAAAATTCTCCAAGTGTAACTTCTGGTTACAGGAAGTGCAGTTCCTCGGTCACGTTGTAAACCATCAAGGAATACACGTTGACCCGAGTAAAATTGAAGCAATTAAGAATTGGCAAGCGCCTAAAATGCCAAAGGAAATCCGCCAATTCTTAGGCTTAGCTGGATATTATCGTCGATTCATAGAGAACTTTTCCAGCATCGCCCAGCCATTAACTCTCCTGACTCAAAAGGATCGAAAGTATGAATGGGGAGAAGAGCAGGAGATGGCGTTTCAAACGTTAAAGCAAAAATTGTGCCAAGCGCCGATTTTAAGTCTCCCCGATGGAAACGATGGTTTTGTCGCGTATTGCGACGCATCGCGTACAGGGTTAGGATGCGTGTTGATGCATAATAATAAGGTTATAGCCTATGCTTCCCGACAGTTAAAAGTACACGAGAAAAATTACACTACTCACGACTTAGAACTGGGAGCGGTTATCTTCGCACTTAAAATCTGGAGACATTATCTCTACGGTACGAAGTGCACCATCTTCACCGATCATAAAAGTTTGCAGCACATATTCGATCAGAAAGAACTGAATATGAGGCAACAAAGATGGGTCGAGTTGTTAAGCGATTATGACTGTGACATCCGTTATCACCCCGGCAAGGCTAACGTCGTAGCCGATGCCTTGAGTAGGAAAGATCGAATTAAGCCATTGCGAGTGCGAGCACTGGGGATGATAGTCCAGTCAAACCTTTTGGACCTGATCCGAGTCGCTCAACGTGAGGCGTTGAAAGAGGAACAATTGGAGAAGGAGGGACTTTACGGCAATGAGAAGAATTTCGAACAGCGCGTGGACGAAATTCTCTATTTCAAAAATCGGATTTGGATCCCGACCCTCCATGACCTTCGTGAATTAATCATGGACGAAGCGCATAGATCAAAATATTCCATACATCCGGGATCGGATAAGATGTACAAGGATGTGAAGGAGTTCTACTGGTGGCCGAGTATGAAAAAGGGCATAGCAACGTATGTCGGTAAGTGTACGACTTGTGCGAGAGTTAAGGCAGAGCACCAGAAACCCTCGGGGATGTTACAACAACCAGAAATTCCCGAATGGAAGTGGGAGCAAATCACGATGGATTTTGTGACACATCTTCCTAAGACATCCCGAGGACATGATGCAATTTGGGTAATCGTGGATCGATTAACCAAATCGGCACATTTTATTCCGATTAGAAATAATTATAACACTGAGAGACTTGCGCAGATTTATATAAATGAAATTGTGTCTCGTCATGGGATACCCATCTCAATCATCTCCGATCGGGATAGCCACTTCACCTCCAATCTTTGGCAAGCTGTGCAAGAAGCGCTGGGAACGCGCATTGATCTAAGCACAGCTTATCACCCACAGACCGATGGTCAGTCTGAAAGGACCATCCAAACCCTGGAGGATTTGCTTCGTGCATGCGTACTAGATTTTAAGGGAAATTGAGATCAACATCTCCCACTTGTTGAATTTTCTTATAATAACAGTTACCATAGCAGTATAAAGGCAGCGCCTTACGAAGCATTGTATGGTCGGAAGTGTCGATCACCACTCTGCTGGACTGAAGTGGGCGACACTCAGGTTATTAGATCAGACCTGGTCCAGGAAACGACCAGCAAAATCCTTGAAATTAGGAACAATCTGAAGGCCGCGCGGGATCGGCAGAAGAGTTATGCCGATACCCGTAGAAAACCGTTGTCGTTTGAGAGAGGTGATAAAGTGTATTTGAAGGTATCACCTTGGAAGGGT
Organism: Bidens hawaiensis; assembly: GCF_021521415.1. NCBI lineage: Eukaryota > Viridiplantae > Streptophyta > Magnoliopsida > Asterales > Asteraceae > Bidens > Bidens hawaiensis. Next base: position 71,473 of record NW_027498187.1, on the reverse strand, counting down.
GTAGTCAGATTTGGAAAGGTGGGGAAATTAGCCCCGAGATATATTGGACCATTCAATATTACTGCAAAAATCGGTCCAGTAGCATACCGATTAGAACTACCCGATGAGCTGAGTGCAGTTCACAACGTGTTTCACATATCGAACTTGAAAAGATGTCTGGCGGATGAGACATCGGTGTTACCTTTAGAGGGTGTCCAGATAAATAATAAACTCAATTTTGTAGAGGAACCCATAGAAATAGTAGACGGGAAAATCAAGCAACTTAGACACAATAAGATTTCGTTGGTCAAAGTTAGATGGAATTCGCAACGAGGCCCAGAATATACCTGGGAACGAAAGGACGAATTCCGGAAGAAATACCCCTATCTATTTACTCAAAAGGAAGTAGTCGTCGCGTAAAATTTCGAGGACGAAATTTCTTTTACGGGGGGAGAATGTAATGATTCCGGCGAAATCAGGTATACCCTAACCGGTATATACTATTTATGTGTTATATAATAATGAATATGTGAATTATAATGCGTTTATACGAGTATGTATGATTCATAGTACAAATTATACTCAATTATACAGTTAATCGCATTGGAAATACGATTAACCGATTAACGGTTATTGAAGCCCGAACGAATCGAGGATTACGTTATAGACGGGATATATGATATTTAGTGATGTTACGAAGTGATAAAGCTTCGGGATAAGTGATTAAAGCACAGAAAAAGAATTTCGATTTAACGGTACGTCGGTACGTTAAACGAAACCCTTAATACCAAACTGTGCAAGAGACGATCGATCAAGCCGAAAAAGATGCGTAATTATTAATAATATGATGTTTTAAGTTAATGAAAGTCATGGTTTAAGTTTTTGAAGTTTTTAAATCGGTTTTATATAAATTTCATTTTTTAAGCCGAAAAGCGACCGTTTTAGCCTCGTTTTAAGCCGAATTAAACGTTTAACCGAAAAACGAACTGAACCAGATTATCCAAAACATTATCCAGATTACGGGAATCTGAATATGTGGCTAAAAATGGAGATGTGGGTCCCACCCCACCACCTCCTTTATGCCGATCGGACTCAAAGTCCATATTCCCTCATTATTTTCTTTTTTTCATCCAACACAACTCAACACTCTTCAATTCCTCTCAACCTTTGAACTAAAACCGAGAGTTCTAGCAAGAAAAACAATGTAATGATCGTGTTATGTACGTGTTTATCTTCGTTTCTTGAGTGTTCTTGCAAGAAAATGAGGTTTCCAAGTGAAAAGGGTGAAAACCCGAGATGGAACCGATTCTTGCATGATCAAGTGATGTATACGGGTTATACAAGGGATCTTGGTCCAAGAAAGGAGTTAAACGAACCAAAAACGAATTTTTACGGTTAAATCTTTGTTTTTAAAGCATAACCGAAACCATGAAAGAAATGGCTTGATTGTGGGTGTAACTTGCTTGGTGTGGTGTTATTGTGCTTGTAGGTGTTGTATCTAGTTGATAGCAAAGGCTAGAAAGCGAGATCCTTGCGATTTAAGGCTAGAAACACAAGGTAGTTCGGTTTTTGTGTGATGATTAAGTTTTGGATAGATTGTGACTCGTTTATAGTTAGGTCATGAAATTTTACAGAGGTGTTAGATATATGAAAATATGAGTTCTGTGAATTTTTGATAATTTTTGGACAAAGGATGAATATTTGGTGAATTTAATGCTCGGTTTTGGCCAAAAATGGTGAAAAATAGTTAAATATCATAAAAAATTCTGGAAAATTTCAGATAAGCTTTTTATAACATGTATAAGTCACACACAAAATTTGAGGTCAGTTGGACAAGTCTAAGTAGGCTTTTCGGTTAAACGAGTTCTAGGGTTTTCTAGCTCGGTTTTAGTGAAAATTGCATTTAAAAAGGGATTTTGGTTCTGGAAAAATTACAGGGGACTATGGAGATGGCAGGGGTCATCCAGGAAAAATTTGGGATTTTTCTAAGATCGTTTGGTTTTTACGACATATTTAGTGTTTAAATGGTGTTTAAAAATAAATAAATAAATTTAAATATAAAAATTAATTCTGGAAATATTTTTTTAAAATTCCCCACTGTCAAAAAGTGATTTGTGCAAAATTTCAAGATCCGAGTCTAAACGGATAATTATTTGTGCTAAAAAGAAGATAAAAACAAACTTTTAAAGCTTAAAACGCGTAAACCGGTAAAGTTCGCATAAGCGAGCTGACTGGTGTATAAAAACCCTAAAAATGGACTATTTTCATATAACTAAGCTAAACAAGTAAAAATAAATCATCCGAAAATAATTCGGATGATTTGAGTAATTTTTACCCGATTTAACAGTTTCCGGTGCGCTAAAGACGGAAACGGGTCCCACGGCCAATCGGGGCGCCTAAACCGAGCTCTAATTTCACAACTTTAAATAAAATATCAGTCAACCACTATTTTCGGGTCGTGTGTGACCAAACTCATTTTTGAAACGTAAAAACGGATAACCGTGCTAGGCACGCAAAACGGGGAAAACAAAATAATAGTAATTTTGACTGTTAAACTCTAAACGAATCACAATCTGAGTCCGGAGAAGTATTTCTGGGTTAAAGTTATATTAATAGTGATTGTATAGTAACGAATTTAGGGATCGTATTACAGATCCGGATTAATAGCTCACATACTGTGTTACTGCTTGTTACGATAAGGCGGAAAGCATGTTGTTACTAAAATGTTAAGTACATACTGAATGCATGGATTTGCGTGTATTTATATATGTTTTATTGTACGGGAATCGTACGGAAATGTACTAAGATGGTAATTGTCTGAGTTGCTAACATTGTAAGGCCCCGCAACACGAGTGATTAGCTGTAAGCCGGTAGAGTGTGGATAGTACTATTGGTCTGACAAACCCAACTGGTCCGGCATGGAATTGCTGATGTTTCCCAACCAGTTGCACATGTCTATATTGGGTGTTATATTTATTTTGCTATGTAATGTTAGGCATAGCGGTTTGGGGCAGGTTCGTGGGCGGAGTATGCCACGGGGTTGTGTGTGATAGTTAGAGGTTTCACTTGTGGGCTCAGCATAATTACATCGCTAATATATGATTTATCATAATGAATTGTCAATGTTTATTTAAATCAGTGAAACTCACCATCTATTCGTAGTTGACCCGTTTTCTTTCCATGCTTTCTAGGTACTCCCAAACTGGAATAAGTGCTACCTGCTTGATGATGCGTGTTTTTGTGGAAGCTTAGTGATCATTTTGTATTAATATTGTTAATGTAATATTGGTAAAACTTATGTGCTATCGCCTAGACGATAACTAAACTCGGAACAATGTAATATGATGTAAATTAATGTAGTGGTGTTTTCTTTATAAGCAATGCTGTTGATATCAGATGTGTCTGTTGCATCCCGTTTACGTTTCTGCTACGGTTACGGGGTGTTACAATATGTGTTGATTTTGTCAGACGGTCTACTATCAACCAAATGGTATCGCATCCATTAGAAGCCTAGGGTAATTTTGTTATGAAATCCATGGATATTTGTTCCCATTAACCCATTGGGATTGCTGGTTGCTGAAGCAAGCCAGATGGTTTCCTATACTCAACCTTTTCCTTAACACTTGGCAAACACTTTGCTACATAGCTAGCAATTTCTTCTTTCATACCAAGCCACCAATAAAGTTCTCTCAAGTCCTGGTACATCTTATATGAACCTGGGTGTACATAATACCGAGATTTGTGTGCCTCGTCCATGACAAGTTCATGCAAATTCCCATAATGAGGAACCCAAATCCGCCCATAGTAATACCGAATTCCATCGGATTCATCTTTTGAACTCCCATTAATTCCATGCAAGGCTTCAAAATCAAAATTTTCTGCTTTTAAGGCTTCGTGCTGAGCTTCCCGAATTCTTTCCGGTAACCTTGAATGTATAGTTAACTGCAATGCTCGAACTCTTCGAGGTTTTAGGTTTTCCTTACGACATAGAGCGTTAGCTACCACATTAGCTTTTCCCAGATGATACTTAATTACACACTCATAGTCGTTGAGAAGTTCAACCCATCTCCTCTGCCTCATATTCAGATCTCTCTGCTCGAATATATTTTGAAGACCAAATGTAGAACTTAATATCTGCAAAGAACTTCGTCTTTTGCTTATATGTCTGTCCAGGCACTAACTCACCAGAGGATAGATAATTAGCAAGATCAGCAAAACATGGAAGCCCCTCTTCACTCGCCTTTAAATACAGTAGAGTCACACCAGGGAAATCATCAACAATCCCCTGTTCCCGGGTCTTGTCCATGTCAAAATTTTCTAGCCGTGACAAGTGGTCGGCAGCGACATTTTCAGCTCATCTTTTATCTTTAATTTCTATATCAAACTCTTGAGCAAAAGGATCCAACGAAGGAGTCGGGGCTTCACATATTTCTTAGCGAACAAGTACCATAGAGCCGCATTATCAGAGAAAATGATTTCTTAGAAAGCACGAGATAGGAACGGAATTTATCGCACGCGAAAACAACCGCAAGAAGTTCCTTCTCTGTCGTGGTGTAATTCTCCTGAGCATCATTAAGGGTCTTGCTAGCATAACAGATGGGATGAAAATGTTTCTCTCGACGCTGCCCTAACACGGCTCCAACAGCAAAATCGCTCGCATCACACATGATCTCAAACGGAAGATTCCAATGGGAGCAACAAGAATAGGAGAACTCACTAACCTCTACTTAATCAACTCAAAGGCCCTCACACACTCCTCACTAAAATCGAACGTCCTATCTTTCTCTAGAAACTGGGTCATCAGACATGAGATTTTTGAGAAATCTTTAATAAATCGACGGTAGAATCCCGCATGCCCTAAAAAACTACGAATAGACTTCACAGAAGTGGGCGGTGGAAGTTAGGAAATGGTGTCTACCTTAGCTCTATCTACCTCAATCCCCGCTAGAGAAATCTTATGACCTAAAAAATACCCTCACAAACCATAAAGTGACATTTCTCCCAATTAAGCATAAGGTTCCTCTCTTCACATCTAGCGAGCACTCGATCTAAGTTACGTAGACAATCATCGAAGGAATTTCTAAAGACAGAAAAATCATCCATAAAGACTTCTATGTAATCCTCGATTAACTCATGGAAAATGGCCACCATGAACCGCTGAAATGTGGCTAGAGCATTACATAATCCGAATGGCATGCGTCGGTACGCGAATGTGCCAAACGGACATGTAAATGTGGTCTTCTCCTGATCACCCGGGGCGATGGGGATCTGGAAATAACCGGAAAAGTTGTCAAGAAAACAATAGAACTGCTGTCCTGACAAAAGCTCAAGCATCTGATCGATGAATGGAAGCGGGAAGTGGTCCTTTCTTGTGGTCTCATTAAGTATGCGGCAGTCGATGCAAACTGCCACCCTGTTACAGTCTGTGTCGGTATGAGCTCATTCTATTCATTCGTGATAAATGTCATACTGCCCTTTTTAGGAACCACCTGGCTAACCCACGCGGAGTCGGAGATAGGAAAAATCAAACCAGCATCGAGCAACTTAATAACTTCCTTCTTAACAACCTCCTGCATGTTCGGGTTAAGCCTCTGTGGCTGAACCACAGGTTTAAATTTGCCTGCCATAAAGATTTTATGCGTGCAGAATGACGGGTTTATACCTTTGATATCCATGAGTTTCCATGCGATGGCATGCTTATGATATTTCAGAACAACCATCAACTTTTCCTTCTCCTCCATCTCCAAACTCGAAGAGATGATGACGGGAAGTTGAGACCCCTCCCCTAAAAACGCATACTTGAGGTGAGATGGTAAATCTTTTAGCTCTAAATATGGGGGGTTCTCAACAGATGGTTGTTCGATCGGAAACTCTCGCTCTTAAACCGCAAGGACATTAGAAAAGATTTGGCAACTCATGATCAGATCGTGTCCTCTTGCTCTAGGTAACTGCTGCTCTTCCATCTCCTAAAACTCAAAATAAAATTTTGTAATCTCGAATGACTGATTTTCAACATCGATGATCTGGGTGTCGGACGTGTCTCTCTCGCATACCTTCATAAGATAGTCGCCTACATGCATCATGAAAGTGTCGATGATGTAGAGAGTGTCATCCTGTTGCTGAGTATGCCTCATGGATTTCTGCACGTCGAATATGACCGTGTCATCATGAACGCAAAGAGTCAATTTTCCATCGGCAACATCGATGAGAGCGCGTGCGGTGGCTAAGAAAGGACGACCGAGGATGAGCGGAACGTTCGACTCCTCATCCATATAGAGAATGACAAATTCGACCGAAAAGATGAATTTGTCCACCTGCACCAACATGTTCTCCACAATCCCCCATGGGAACTTCACAGATCGGTCTGCCAGTTGGATACTCATTCAGGTGGGAAAAAGCTCTCCCACGTTATGTTTGGCAAACACAGAATAGGGCATGAGGTTAGTGCTTGCACCGAGGTCGGCCAAAGCAATTCTAATATGAAGATTACCAATCAAGAAAGGAACGGTAAAGCAGCCCTGATCTGTCATCTTCCTAGGAAGCTTCTTCTATACAGCGGAAGAACACTCCTCACTAAGAGTAACAGTTAAAGCTCCTCAAGTTTCTTCTTATTAGTGAGCAAATCTTTAAGAACCTTGGCTTGTTTTGGCATGTTCGTGAGAGCTTCAATAAACGGAATGTTCACATGTTGCTTCTTAAGCATGTCGAGAAATCTAGAGTACTACTCGGAATCATTCTTCTTCACCAGACAACCGGGATATGGCAGTTTTGGCTTATAGACGCGCATCGGCTCCTGTTCAACTTGCTTCTCCTTCTCAACTAACGCACTGCCTGACTGTGAGGTACTTGCTGGGCCTCGCCTCTGGTTCACCTTATCAGGAGGTGTCTCTAACTCCAACTCCTCGTCAACTTCGTCACCCTCTCTTGGTGTACTACTAACTAAACCTCGACCACTTCGGGTGGTCACTGCCTTGGCCTGAGCATTTTGAAATGGTTTAGAATAGGTGGGACCGGGATTAGGGACGGTGTTACTTGGAAGACTCCCCGAGGATCGTTGATCAATCTTTGCAGACAACTCACCAAACTTAGCCTCAAGATTCTGAAATACAACCTGTTGTCCCTTCATAAATGTCTCATGCTGCAAAAGAGTGCATTTGGTGTTGGCATCATTTTGTAAGAGCTGATTTAACAATTGAGATTGGTTAGCCAACATCTCCTCAATCATGGAAGTACTATTTGGTACAGGAGCAGGTTCGGGGACGGGTTCTTGGAACAGATTCTGGCGTTGCTGATAACCGGAGTTACCTGCCCACCAGCAAGAAAATCTGCTTCCTCCTGAGAATCAACAGGACAATCGGCTGTCTCGTGATTTCCACGACATACCTCGCACCTACGAGCTTGCAACTTAAGCTCTTTGAGCTCCCTCTTCAGTGCCTCCACATCTTCCGACCACTCGTATTCTGATCAACATGATGCACTCCACGTGATGCTATGATGGTTGGGGCTTTGGCAGCCGAGACAGACCTTCTACTCGGTATATGCCGATCCCCTAATGCAATTCTCTCTAACATTTCTTCAGCCTCCTTTATGGTGAGTTTATTGAGCATATTTACTCCAGCGGCGGTATTGAACCGTTCTTGGGTTTCGGAGTAAGACCATTATTGAATTTTTCAACCACAACCCAATCGTTTAGGCCGTGCTGAGGACAACAGTTTATAAGAGTTTGGAAACGCTCCCACGCAGAATAATAGGATATATCAGGGTCCATATGAAAAGAACGGATTTGCTCGCGTAGACGTACGGCCTTCGATGGAGGAAAATACTTCCTAAGGAACTTGGATTGCAAGTCGGCCCATGTGGCGATTGAGGCACTTGGAAGAGAGTCAAACCGTGAAGAAGCATGACCGAAAAGTGAGAATGGAAACAACTTAAGATGAATGACGCCGGACGAGATATTATTAATATTAAATGTTTCGCAGATCCGCACAGATCGGGACAGGTGTCCCGGAGCATCTTCGTCATCCAAGCCGTGATACCGAGCAGAATTGGTGATAGAATTCATGACATGAGAGGGAATTTGTTAGTTTTGGTTATTAGTCGCAGCAGGTCAGACAATTGCAGATCGGGCTCCCACGATGCCATTGTTGGCTCTAGCATGAACGGTTTGTCCCGGCGGTGCAACGGCGTCGTCCATATCTATTCTAGGAGTAGAGACGTGTACCTGGATGTCGGGTGAATCGCTCTCGCTATCTGCAGACTCTTTACATCTCTCGTGAAACTCTCTCTCAGGCTCTTTTGATGCAGAGAATAAAGGTGGGCCTTGAGAACGAGTATTATGCATAAATTAAAACAAAAAATTAATTAATTAATTTTACTTTTATTTTTTATTTTATTTTAAGAAAAACTCAACCTAAAGGCACAAATAGCAAGTAAATGCACCTAAAGGAATAATAACAACTAAAAAGCAAATAAACAATAAACAGATCAGATAATCAACTCGCTTTAAACAAAGAATTTGCCAGTGTCCCGGGCAACGGCGCCAAAAACTTGATGTGTGAAAAACGTATATAATATTAAAAACCAAGTTTTTCCAAATTCACCTAAACAACCACACACAATCGGGAAGTGTACCGGTCGCAATGTAGCTAGCAAGTAAAAACGGATAACGAACCTAATATACTATGGGTAAACTCTAATTATTAAACCTAAAAGATTACTAACCTAAACTTTCTTTTGATTTTTTTATATTAATTAAACTAATAATACTTAACTAATTATAATTTAAACTAAAAAAACTTCATAAAAATTGGGTTTTACTAATATGCGAGGAACGACTACCAAGGTAATGGAATCCTACTAGTTAAATTAATAGTTAACGAACTTGACTTGGTTGAAAACAATATCTTAAAAAATATGACACTAAAGACCTCTAAAGTATGCTAGATCGCCTCTCGACCTCACCGAAGACACCCTAGAACTCTAATGACATGTGAAGCTCAATTGTTAAAGGTTGGATCATCTCCCGGTCTCACCTTACCTAATAATACTATGGTTCCCAAAATCCAAATCACCTCTCGGTCTCTTTGAATACAATATATATTAATATAAAGAGGGTATTGTTAATCAACTTGAACACAACTTGTATCACAATAATCTAAGGGACCTAGGATAAACCATTCACGTGCAATTATAACCAAAACCCGCAAAAGAAAACGATGACACAACACTAAATTGCCACCCGGCCTCTCTAGTGAAAGAACAATAAAATCTAATAAACTTTCAATGATTATTCCAACGATTATTTCGACCATAAATGGCAAACAAGTTGAAAACACAAAGTAGACAACCTAATCATGCATCTAATAATCACCAAAAACTATTAAACACAAGTGAAATAATTATTAAAATAATAAACTACATTCAATTACTTAATAATATCATGAACAAACCAATTAAAAACTTTACCATAACACTAAATCAACCAACGTCAAATAATAATTCGTCAAACCATTAATATAACATAATACTAAACCAAAACCTAGGTAGTGTAAAGTATTTAGCGACTCATAATAAAGTGCGAAACAAAAAGCAAAATATTAAAGTACATCGAAAAAGAAATAGTAACAAAAATTGGCGTGCCTACTTTTCTTATTTTCTTCGGATTCTTGACAGCAACCGCACACCACAAAAGTAATTGTTATGATAATAGTCTTCTTTCTTCCTTCTTGCGATTCCCACAGTAGCCACCTTTCTCTCTATAATAATAACTAGGAGGTGTACCCGCGCTTCGCGGCACGGGCATTGAGTTGCAGCAGATGAAACTTTCATGTCTTCATTACAAAATGTTAATCCTAACATTTATATAAAGTTGTGTACTTGTTCATAGAGAGGAGATAAAGCATACATAACTTCGTTTATAATATGAATAAAGGTGCAAAAGTGATTTAACATGTAAACTGTAATAACTAAACATCAGCATCAATCAAATAAGAAACACTTAAACATGATGGAAACAAACTTTTAATACCTTGTGAAAGATGAAGTCATGATGCAAGCGAATTTTTCACATACTGCAACAGAACACAAATGCTTAACTTCAAACTCAAAGAATGGATAAAAAGATAAAGAAAGTCATACAGATATAAAAAATAACATATAACCTCAGTTTACATGACACCTGAATAACATATACATATATTGTTATAGTTGCTATTTTAATAATCTGAAAACAAAACAATTAATGAACCTCCACGACTGCAAATATACAAACAACTTATTAACTTTGACTAAGTGAATTACAAAATTTGATACGTGCTTGTAGTGGATCCAACATATAGGTAAGTATTACACTAATGCATAGAGTTTATGATTCTAATATTATTTACTTCATAAGGAATTCCTTTTGGTAAGGGGTATCCCTTACCACTTATTGATGATCTCTTTGACCAGTTGCAAGGATCGGGTTATTACTTAAAAATTGATCGTAGATCGAGCTATCATCAACTCAGAGTTCCGGAGGAGGACATATCAAAGACGGAATTTCGCACACGTTATGGTCATTACGAATTTGTGGTTATGCCATCTGGGTTAACAAACGCCCCAACAGTATTCATGGATCTCATGAATCGCGTTTGTAAACCGTACCTAGATAAGTTTGTCACTGTATTGCTCCCTATAGTTGATACACATCCGGAAAGTCCCATCCTTCTTCTTTACAAACAACACAGGAGCTCCCCATGGGGATGAACTCGGACGAATAAAACCCTTGTCTAACAAGTCTTTCAATTTTCCTCCAACTCATTAGGAGTGAGTCGGTAAGGTGCACGAGCAATAGGAGTTGCTCCCAGGATTAATTCGATCTGAAATTCAACTTGTCTATGAGGCAGAAGACCAGGTAGATCTTCAGGAAATACCTTAGGAAAATCCCTGACGATAGGAATATCCTCGATTCGCTTCTCTTCAATCCTTGTATCGAACACCAGCGCCAAAATTGCCAAGTGTCCCTTAGTAACAACCTTTGGGCCCTCATCATTGAAATAACGCCCATGACTGCACCACCCTCTTCTCCTTGAACGGTTAGGACTTCTCCATTAGCGATGGGAATACGAAGTATCTTTTCATGACACCCTACCTCGATTTGATTTGCAGACAACCAATCAATACGAATGACCACATCAAAACTACCGAGTTCAATTGGTATAAGATCAATGTCGAACATATGAGTGGAAAATACTAGTTTTCATTCTTTAAAAATTTTGGATACCTCAACGGTTTTCCCATTGGCGAGTTCAATTAAATAGTTCTGAACTTATCCAGGTGTAAGTCTTTTTTCATATAGAATATACCCCAGGTGTTGTCTTCCACTTGAAGACGCTGGCGCTCCGATGAAGCCACCATAGAAGCCATCACTTTTAACTCATGGCACGGAAGGACAAGAAGAGTAGGCTCAGTAGTCGGCTCATCAGGTAGCGAAGGGTTATTTAGATGAGGCATAGGTGGGACATGCTCCCTCCCGACGAGGTTAGAAACATACTCCGGGTACCAGGTCCATGTCATCTGTCTCCTAAGCAAGTGAGCGTGAGAAGGTCCACCGTGAGAGGTTGCCCCCTCTGAAAAATCGGTACGGTGCCTCTTCGTCCCCGTTGACGAAGGCGAAGTAGGGTGAGTTGGTGACAGTGTTTCGTCACTGCCTGTGACGGGTTCCAGTCCCTGAGCGAGAGTGGGGTTGGATGATGACATACTGTAACATAGGCGGGTGCACGAATAAGTATCCAATATGTGTGTGTTGTGTAACTAATGCAATATGCTCAGTTATAGTCAGGAATGCAACCTAGTTCACTATAACTTGGCTTTGATACCAATCTATCACACCCTCAATTTCCATGTGAAGGGTTTTACCGCGATGCGCGTAACATACCAGGATCTCAGTCATTAGTTACACCAAACGACGTCTAAATTATTTTAAAAGACTTTATTATCCCATAATGAAAAAACCTTTTCGAAGTTTAATGTCTATTGTTTAAAGATGCGGAAGCGTAACATAGCGGGAAAATAAATCCTAAAACCAAAAGCAAAGAGTCTAAACCGCAAAACACGCGCATGGCATAGTTTTAATAATTAAAAAGTTCCAAGTTTATGATGCAATGTTTATGCGAGACCATGAATGCAACTCCTATCCGTGCACTTCATATTAGCGACCTGAGAAAGACATGCTAAACGGGTCAACACAACGGTTGGTGAGTTCACAGGTTGGAGTTTAAATCGGTTTGTCAAACAAACCAAATAGTAAGTAAGTAAACACTGTAATGGATAATGTATGCATTTGTCATACCACTAGTTAATTAGGCTAGTAATCATGTTACATTCCATTGTGACCGAGGCTAACTTGTTAGTTTGTTGCCACCCACGGAGTCTAATACAAGACTAGTGCATAGTGCGTTTCGATAAATGAAGATACCCGATGACTCCCTCTCCCGAGAGCCCCGAGGGGGTTCGTCAAACCTAGTAGTACTACCTTTCATTACCAGCCAATGTAGAATTGTTAACGGTCCAATGTGTATGGGGGATGATGTACATTAAATTATACATCTTTTTAGCATCAAATAATCTCTAAAAACTGCAACTTTTATCAAATAACATAGCACAGAAGGCTACTTATCGTAATAAAATATAATTTTAGGTAAAACCAAGCCCCAAACTAAGAAACGAGTAAAAAGAAAGAAAAACGGAAGAAAACACAAGAAAAACAAGAAACACGCCCCCATGCCTCAAGAAACACGCCTCCATGCTTCTGAACACCAGAAAAGACAAAAATCTACAAGAAAACACAAATACTAGGAACAAAAGCATGGGACCGTGCCTCTTGACCACGGGGCCGTGGTCACCCTCAACAAAATGACAAAACGAATTTAGCACATGTCAATAAAAGCACGGGGGCGTTCCTACTTAAGAACGGGGTCGTGCTTCATTGTCCAGACTGCCTATAAATAGTGGCTCATGTTGCATTGATCAAGTGTGCCTTGAAGAGAATTCTATATGTTGGTACATGATGTCAGTAGTTCAGTGTCTAGTGTCTGTAATCGAGTTAGTTGGATTTGTGTTTTGGATGTAAGCGAAGTTCTCACAAGTTCGCTGATATAGGCGAACTTGTGGAACAAGCGAAGTTAGGAACAACTTCGCCTAAACATGTTAGGCGAAGTTGTCGTCTGATATAAGGACGAGGTTACGGCTAGGTTTAGCATTCATTCATTCATTCATTCATTCATTGATCGAGTTGTAACGAGTTGTCCAGTGTTTGTGATTGATATCACTTGTTTTCGTTTTTGTTTATTGAAAAAAAAAACGTCACTATCGCTTAGAATTATGTCGGTTGCCTCAGTTTGAAGGACATATTTTCGGATATGTTTGGTCCTCATTTCTACTTGTAGAATATGAGGATAGCCATTAACCAGATAACTGAAAGTGACCGGGGCGGTTTATGATGTGTTTTTATTCTTTCGCTGAAAATTAGTCGATCATACTTAGTTAGAAGGACACATACTTGTAATTTTACAAGGTAGTTCGGTTTTTGTGTGATGATTAAGTTTTGGATAGATTGTGACTCGTTTAGAGTTAGGTCATGAAATTTTACAGAGGTGTTAGATATATGAAAATATGAGTTCTGTGAATTTTTGATAATTTTTGGACAAAGGATGAATATTTGGTGAATTTAATGCTCGGTTTTGGCCAAAAATGGTGAAAAATAGTTAAATATCATAAAAAATTCTGGAAAATTTCAGATAAGCTTTTTATAACATGTATAAGTCACACACAAAATTTGAGGTCAGTTGGACAAGTCTAAGTAGGCTTTTCGGTTAAACGAGTTCTAGGGTTTTCTAGCTCGGTTTTAGTGAAAATTGCATTTAAAAAGGGATTTTGGTTCTGGAAAAATTACAGGGGACTATGGAGATGGCAGGGATCATCCAGGAAAAATTTGGGATTTTTCTAAGATCGTTTGGTTTTTACGACATATTTAGTGTTTAAATGGTGTTTAAAAATAAATAAATAAATTTAAATATAAAAATTAATTCTGGAAATATTTTTTTAAAATTCCCCACTGTCAAAAAGTGATTTGTGCAAAATTTCAAGATCCGAGTCTAAACGGATAATTATTTGTGCTAAAAAGAAGATAAAAACAAACTTTTAAAGCTTAAAACGCGTAAACCGGTAAAGTTCGCATAAGCGAGCTGACTGGTGTATAAAAACCCTAAAAATGGACTATTTTCATATAACTAAGCTAAACAAGTAAAAATAAATCATCCGAAAATAATTCGGATGATTTGAGTAATTTTTACCCGATTTAACAGTTTCCGGTGCGCTAAAGACGGAAACGGGTCCCACGGCCAATCGGGGCGCCTAAACCGAGCTCTAATTTCACAACTTTAAATAAAATATCAGTCAACCACTATTTTCGGGTCGTGTGTGACCAAACTCATTTTTGAAACGTAAAAACGGATAACCGTGCTAGGCACGCAAAACGGGGAAAACAAAATAATAGTAATTTTGACTGTTAAACTCTAAACGAATCACAATCTGAGTCCGGAGAAGTATTTCTGGGTTAAAGTTATATTAATAGTGATTGTATAGTAACGAATTTAGGGATCGTATTACAGATCCGGATTAATAGCTCACATACTGTGTTACTGCTTGTTACGATAAGGCGGAAAGCATGTTGTTACTAAAATGTTAAGTACATACTGAATGCATGGATTTGCGTGTATTTATATATGTTTTATTGTACGGGAATCGTACGGAAATGTACTAAGATGGTAATTGTCTGAGTTGCTAACATTGTAAGGCCCCGCAACACGAGTGATTAGCTGTAAGCCGGTAGAGTGTGGATAGTACTATTGGTCTGACAAACCCAACTGGTCCGGCATGGAATTGCTGATGTTTCCCAACCAGTTGCACATGTCTATATTGGGTGTTATATTTATTTTGCTATGTAATGTTAGGCATAGCGGTTTGGGGCAGGTTCGTGGGCGGAGTATGCCACGCGGTTGTGTGTGATAGTTAGAGGTTTCACTTGTGGGCTCAGCATAATTACATCGCTAATATATGATTTATCATAATGAATTGTCAATGTTTATTTAAATCAGTGAAACTCACCATCTATTCGTAGTTGACCCGTTTTCTTTCCATGCTTTCTAGGTACTCCCAAACTGGAATAAGTGCTACCTGCTTGATGATGCGTGTTTTTGTGGAAGCTTAGTGATCATTTTGTATTAATATTGTTAATGTAATATTGGTAAAACTTATGTGCTATCGCCTAGACGATAACTAAACTCGGAACAATGTAATATGATGTAAATTAATGTAGTGGTGTTTTCTTTATAAGCAATGCTGTTGATATCAGATGTGTCTGTTGCATCCCGTTTACGTTTCTGCTACGGTTACGGGGTGTTACAATATGTGTTGATTTTGTCAGACGGTCTACTATCAACCAAATGGTATCGCATCCATTGGAAGCCTAGGGTAATTTTGTTATGAAATCCATGGATATTTGTTCCCATTAACCCATTGGGATTGCTGGTTGCTGAAGCAAGCCAGATGGTTTCCTATACTCAACCTTTTCCTTAACACTTGGCAAACACTTTGCTACATAGCTAGCAATTTCTTCTTTCATACCAAGCCACCAATAAAGTTCTCTCAAGTCCTGGTACATCTTATATGAACCTGGGTGTACATAATACCGAGATTTGTGTGCCTCGTCCATGACAAGTTCATGCAAATTCCCATAATGAGGAACCCAAATCCGCCCATAGTAATACCGAATTCCATCGGATTCATCTTTTGAACTCCCATTAATTCCATGCAAGGCTTCAAAATCAAAATTTTCTGCTTTTAAGGCTTCGTGCTGAGCTTCCCGAATTCTTTCCGGTAACCTTGAATGTATAGTTAACTGCAATGCTCGAACTCTTCGAGGTTTTAGGTTTTCCTTACGACATAGAGCGTTAGCTACCACATTAGCTTTTCCCAGATGATACTTAATTACACACTCATAGTCGTTGAGAAGTTCAACCCATCTCCTCTGCCTCATATTCAGATCTCTCTGCTCGAATATATTTTGAAGACCAAATGTAGAACTTAATATCTGCAAAGAACTTCGTCTTTTGCTTATATGTCTGTCCAGGCACTAACTCACCAGAGGATAGATAATTAGCAAGATCAGCAAAACATGGAAGCCCCTCTTCACTCGCCTTTAAATACAGTAGAGTCACACCAGGGAAATCATCAACAATCCCCTGTTCCCGGGTCTTGTCCATGTCAAAATTTTCTAGCCGTGACAAGTGGTCGGCAGCGACATTTTCAGCTCATCTTTTATCTTTAATTTCTATATCAAACTCTTGAGCAAAAGGATCCAACGAAGGAGTCGGGGCTTCACATATTTCTTAGCGAACAAGTACCATAGAGCCGCATTATCAGAGAAAATGATTTCTTAGAAAGCACGAGATAGGAACGGAATTTATCGCACGCGAAAACAACCGCAAGAAGTTCCTTCTCTGTCGTGGTGTAATTCTCCTGAGCATCATTAAGGGTCTTGCTAGCATAACAGATGGGATGAAAATGTTTCTCTCGACGCTGCCCTAACACGGCTCCAACAGCAAAATCGCTCGCATCACACATGATCTCAAACGGAAGATTCCAATGGGAGCAACAAGAATAGGAGAACTCACTAACCTCTACTTAATCAACTCAAAGGCCCTCACACACTCCTCACTAAAATCGAACGTCCTATCTTTCTCTAGAAACTGGGTCATCAGACATGAGATTTTTGAGAAATCTTTAATAAATCGACGGTAGAATCCCGCATGCCCTAAAAAACTACGAATAGACTTCACAGAAGTGGGCGGTGGAAGTTAGGAAATGGTGTCTACCTTAGCTCTATCTACCTCAATCCCCGCTAGAGAAATCTTATGACCTAAAAAATACCCTCACAAACCATAAAGTGACATTTCTCCCAATTAAGCATAAGGTTCCTCTCTTCACATCTAGCGAGCACTCGATCTAAGTTACGTAGACAATCATCGAAGGAATTTCTAAAGACAGAAAAATCATCCATAAAGACTTCTATGTAATCCTCGATTAACTCATGGAAAATGGCCACCATGAACCGCTGAAATGTGGCTAGAGCATTACATAATCCGAATGGCATGCGTCGGTACGCGAATGTGCCAAACGGACATGTAAATGTGGTCTTCTCCTGATCACCCGGGGCGATGGGGATCTGGAAATAACCGGAAAAGTTGTCAAGAAAACAATAGAACTGCTGTCCTGACAAAAGCTCAAGCATCTGATCGATGAATGGAAGCGGGAAGTGGTCCTTTCTTGTGGTCTCATTAAGTATGCGGCAGTCGATGCAAACTGCCACCCTGTTACAGTCTGTGTCGGTATGAGCTCATTCTATTCATTCGTGATAAATGTCATACTGCCCTTTTTAGGAACCACCTGGCTAACCCACGCGGAGTCGGAGATAGGAAAAATCAAACCAGCATCGAGCAACTTAATAACTTCCTTCTTAACAACCTCCTGCATGTTCGGGTTAAGCCTCTGTGGCTGAACCACAGGTTTAAATTTGCCTGCCATAAAGATTTTATGCGTGCAGAATGACGGGTTTATACCTTTGATATCCATGAGTTTCCATGCGATGGCATGCTTATGATATTTCAGAACAACCATCAACTTTTCCTTCTCCTCCATCTCCAAACTCGAAGAGATGATGACGGGAAGTTGAGACCCCTCCCCTAAAAACGCATACTTGAGGTGAGATGGTAAATCTTTTAGCTCTAAATATGGGGGGTTCTCAACAGATGGTTGTTCGATCGGAAACTCTCGCTCTTAAACCGCAAGGACATTAGAAAAGATTTGGCAACTCATGATCAGATCGTGTCCTCTTGCTCTAGGTAACTGCTGCTCTTCCATCTCCTAAAACTCAAAATAAAATTTTGTAATCTCGAATGACTGATTTTCAACATCGATGATCTGGGTGTCGGACGTGTCTCTCTCGCATACCTTCATAAGATAGTCGCCTACATGCATCATGAAAGTGTCGATGATGTAGAGAGTGTCATCCTGTTGCTGAGTATGCCTCATGGATTTCTGCACGTCGAATATGACCGTGTCATCATGAACGCAAAGAGTCAATTTTCCATCGGCAACATCGATGAGAGCGCGTGCGGTGGCTAAGAAAGGACGACCGAGGATGAGCGGAACGTTCGACTCCTCATCCATATAGAGAATGACAAATTCGACCGAAAAGATGAATTTGTCCACCTGCACCAACATGTTCTCCACAATCCCCCATGGGAACTTCACAGATCGGTCTGCCAGTTGGATACTCATTCAGGTGGGAAAAAGCTCTCCCACGTTATGTTTGGCAAACACAGAATAGGGCATGAGGTTAGTGCTTGCACCGAGGTCGGCCAAAGCAATTCTAATATGAAGATTACCAATCAAGAAAGGAACGGTAAAGCAGCCCTGATCTGTCATCTTCCTAGGAAGCTTCTTCTATACAGCGGAAGAACACTCCTCACTAAGAGTAACAGTTAAAGCTCCTCAAGTTTCTTCTTATTAGTGAGCAAATCTTTAAGAACCTTGGCTTGTTTTGGCATGTTCGTGAGAGCTTCAATAAACGGAATGTTCACATGTTGCTTCTTAAGCATGTCGAGAAATCTAGAGTACTACTCGGAATCATTCTTCTTCACCAGACAACCGGGATATGGCAGTTTTGGCTTATAGACGCGCATCGGCTCCTGTTCAACTTGCTTCTCCTTCTCAACTAACGCACTGCCTGACTGTGAGGTACTTGCTGGGCCTCGCCTCTGGTTCACCTTATCAGGAGGTGTCTCTAACTCCAACTCCTCGTCAACTTCGTCACCCTCTCTTGGTGTACTACTAACTAAACCTCGACCACTTCGGGTGGTCACTGCCTTGGCCTGAGCATTTTGAAATGGTTTAGAATAGGTGGGACCGGGATTAGGGACGGTGTTACTTGGAAGACTCCCCGAGGATCGTTGATCAATCTTTGCAGACAACTCACCAAACTTAGCCTCAAGATTCTGAAATACAACCTGTTGTCCCTTCATAAATGTCTCATGCTGCAAAAGAGTGCATTTGGTGTTGGCATCATTTTGTAAGAGCTGATTTAACAATTGAGATTGGTTAGCCAACATCTCCTCAATCATGGAAGTACTATTTGGTACAGGAGCAGGTTCGGGGACGGGTTCTTGGAACAGATTCTGGCGTTGCTGATAACCGGAGTTACCTGCCCACCAGCAAGAAAATCTGCTTCCTCCTGAGAATCAACAGGACAATCGGCTGTCTCGTGATTTCCACGACATACCTCGCACCTACGAGCTTGCAACTTAAGCTCTTTGAGCTCCCTCTTCAGTGCCTCCACATCTTCCGACCACTCGTATTCTGATCAACATGATGCACTCCACGTGATGCTATGATGGTTGGGGCTTTGGCAGCCGAGACAGACCTTCTACTCGGTATATGCCGATCCCCTAATGCAATTCTCTCTAACATTTCTTCAGCCTCCTTTATGGTGAGTTTATTGAGCATATTTACTCCAGCGGCGGTATTGAACCGTTCTTGGGTTTCGGAGTAAGACCATTATTGAATTTTTCAACCACAACCCAATCGTTTAGGCCGTGCTGAGGACAACAGTTTATAAGAGTTTGGAAACGCTCCCACGCAGAATAATAGGATATATCAGGGTCCATATGAAAAGAACGGATTTGCTCGCGTAGACGTACGGCCTTCGATGGAGGAAAATACTTCCTAAGGAACTTGGATTGCAAGTCGGCCCATGTGGCGATTGAGGCACTTGGAAGAGAGTCAAACCGTGAAGAAGCATGACCGAAAAGTGAGAATGGAAACAACTTAAGATGAATGACGCCGGACGAGATATTATTAATATTAAATGTTTCGCAGATCCGCACAGATCGGGACAGGTGTCCCGGAGCATCTTCGTCATCCAAGCCGTGATACCGAGCAGAATTGGTGATAGAATTCATGACATGAGAGGGAATTTGTTAGTTTTGGTTATTAGTCGCAGCAGGTCAGACAATTGCAGATCGGGCTCCCACGATGCCATTGTTGGCTCTAGCATGAACGGTTTGTCCCGGCGGTGCAACGGCGTCGTCCATATCTATTCTAGGAGTAGAGACGTGTACCTGGATGTCGGGTGAATCGCTCTCGCTATCTGCAGACTCTTTACATCTCTCGTGAAACTCTCTCTCAGGCTCTTTTGATGCAGAGAATAAAGGTGGGCCTTGAGAACGAGTATTATGCATAAATTAAAACAAAAAATTAATTAATTAATTTTACTTTTATTTTTTATTTTATTTTAAGAAAAACTCAACCTAAAGGCACAAATAGCAAGTAAATGCACCTAAAGGAATAATAACAACTAAAAAGCAAATAAACAATAAACAGATCAGATAATCAACTCGCTTTAAACAAAGAATTTGCCAGTGTCCCGGGCAACGGCGCCAAAAACTTGATGTGTGAAAAACGTATATAATATTAAAAACCAAGTTTTTCCAAATTCACCTAAACAACCACACACAATCGGGAAGTGTACCGGTCGCAATGTAGCTAGCAAGTAAAAACGGATAACGAACCTAATATACTATGGGTAAACTCTAATTATTAAACCTAAAAGATTACTAACCTAAACTTTCTTTTGATTTTTTTATATTAATTAAACTAATAATACTTAACTAATTATAATTTAAACTAAAAAAACTTCATAAAAATTGGGTTTTACTAATATGCGAGGAACGACTACCAAGGTAATGGAATCCTACTAGTTAAATTAATAGTTAACGAACTTGACTTGGTTGAAAACAATATCTTAAAAAATATGACACTAAAGACCTCTAAAGTATGCTAGATCGCCTCTCGACCTCACCGAAGACACCCTAGAACTCTAATGACATGTGAAGCTCAATTGTTAAAGGTTGGATCATCTCCCGGTCTCACCTTACCTAATAATACTATGGTTCCCAAAATCCAAATCACCTCTCGGTCTCTTTGAATACAATATATATTAATATAAAGAGGGTATTGTTAATCAACTTGAACACAACTTGTATCACAATAATCTAAGGGACCTAGGATAAACCATTCACGTGCAATTATAACCAAAACCCGCAAAAGAAAACGATGACACAACACTAAATTGCCACCCGGCCTCTCTAGTGAAAGAACAATAAAATCTAATAAACTTTCAATGATTATTCCAACGATTATTTCGACCATAAATGGCAAACAAGTTGAAAACACAAAGTAGACAACCTAATCATGCATCTAATAATCACCAAAAACTATTAAACACAAGTGAAATAATTATTAAAATAATAAACTACATTCAATTACTTAATAATATCATGAACAAACCAATTAAAAACTTTACCATAACACTAAATCAACCAACGTCAAATAATAATTCGTCAAACCATTAATATAACATAATACTAAACCAAAACCTAGGTAGTGTAAAGTATTTAGCGACTCATAATAAAGTGCGAAACAAAAAGCAAAATATTAAAGTACATCGAAAAAGAAATAGTAACAAAAATTGGCGTGCCTACTTTTCTTATTTTCTTCGGATTCTTGACAGCAACCGCACACCACAAAAGTAATTGTTATGATAATAGTCTTCTTTCTTCCTTCTTGCGATTCCCACAGTAGCCACCTTTCTCTCTATAATAATAACTAGGAGGTGTACCCGCGCTTCGCGGCACGGGCATTGAGTTGCAGCAGATGAAACTTTCATGTCTTCATTACAAAATGTTAATCCTAACATTTATATAAAGTTGTGTACTTGTTCATAGAGAGGAGATAAAGCATACATAACTTCGTTTATAATATGAATAAAGGTGCAAAAGTGATTTAACATGTAAACTGTAATAACTAAACATCAGCATCAATCAAATAAGAAACACTTAAACATGATGGAAACAAACTTTTAATACCTTGTGAAAGATGAAGTCATGATGCAAGCGAATTTTTCACATACTGCAACAGAACACAAATGCTTAACTTCAAACTCAAAGAATGGATAAAAAGATAAAGAAAGTCATACAGATATAAAAAATAACATATAACCTCAGTTTACATGACACCTGAATAACATATACATATATTGTTATAGTTGCTATTTTAATAATCTGAAAACAAAACAATTAATGAACCTCCACGACTGCAAATATACAAACAACTTATTAACTTTGACTAAGTGAATTACAAAATTTGATACGTGCTTGTAGTGGATCCAACATATAGGTAAGTATTACACTAATGCATAGAGTTTATGATTCTAATATTATTTACTTCATAAGGAATTCCTTTTGGTAAGGGGTATCCCTTACCACTTATTGATGATCTCTTTGACCAGTTGCAAGGATCGGGTTATTACTTAAAAATTGATCGTAGATCGAGCTATCATCAACTCAGAGTTCCGGAGGAGGACATATCAAAGACGGAATTTCGCACACGTTATGGTCATTACGAATTTGTGGTTATGCCATCTGGGTTAACAAACGCCCCAACAGTATTCATGGATCTCATGAATCGCGTTTGTAAACCGTACCTAGATAAGTTTGTCACTGTATTGCTCCCTATAGTTGATACACATCCGGAAAGTCCCATCCTTCTTCTTTACAAACAACACAGGAGCTCCCCATGGGGATGAACTCGGACGAATAAAACCCTTGTCTAACAAGTCTTTCAATTTTCCTCCAACTCATTAGGAGTGAGTCGGTAAGGTGCACGAGCAATAGGAGTTGCTCCCAGGATTAATTCGATCTGAAATTCAACTTGTCTATGAGGCAGAAGACCAGGTAGATCTTCAGGAAATACCTTAGGAAAATCCCTGACGATAGGAATATCCTCGATTCGCTTCTCTTCAATCCTTGTATCGAACACCAGCGCCAAAATTGCCAAGTGTCCCTTAGTAACAACCTTTGGGCCCTCATCATTGAAATAACGCCCATGACTGCACCACCCTCTTCTCCTTGAACGGTTAGGACTTCTCCATTAGCGATGGGAATACGAAGTATCTTTTCATGACACCCTACCTCGATTTGATTTGCAGACAACCAATCAATACGAATGACCACATCAAAACTACCGAGTTCAATTGGTATAAGATCAATGTCGAACATATGAGTGGAAAATACTAGTTTTCATTCTTTAAAAATTTTGGATACCTCAACGGTTTTCCCATTGGCGAGTTCAATTAAATAGTTCTGAACTTATCCAGGTGTAAGTCTTTTTTCATATAGAATATACCCCAGGTGTTGTCTTCCACTTGAAGACGCTGGCGCTCCGATGAAGCCACCATAGAAGCCATCACTTTTAACTCATGGCACGGAAGGACAAGAAGAGTAGGCTCAGTAGTCGGCTCATCAGGTAGCGAAGGGTTATTTAGATGAGGCATAGGTGGGACATGCTCCCTCCCGACGAGGTTAGAAACATACTCCGGGTACCAGGTCCATGTCATCTGTCTCCTAAGCAAGTGAGCGTGAGAAGGTCCACCGTGAGAGGTTGCCCCCTCTGAAAAATCGGTACGGTGCCTCTTCGTCCCCGTTGACGAAGGCGAAGTAGGGTGAGTTGGTGACAGTGTTTCGTCACTGCCTGTGACGGGTTCCAGTCCCTGAGCGAGAGTGGGGTTGGATGATGACATACTGTAACATAGGCGGGTGCACGAATAAGTATCCAATATGTGTGTGTTGTGTAACTAATGCAATATGCTCAGTTATAGTCAGGAATGCAACCTAGTTCACTATAACTTGGCTTTGATACCAATCTATCACACCCTCAATTTCCATGTGAAGGGTTTTACCGCGATGCGCGTAACATACCAGGATCTCAGTCATTAGTTACACCAAACGACGTCTAAATTATTTTAAAAGACTTTATTATCCCATAATGAAAAAACCTTTTCGAAGTTTAATGTCTATTGTTTAAAGATGCGGAAGCGTAACATAGCGGGAAAATAAATCCTAAAACCAAAAGCAAAGAGTCTAAACCGCAAAACACGCGCATGGCATAGTTTTAATAATTAAAAAGTTCCAAGTTTATGATGCAATGTTTATGCGAGACCATGAATGCAACTCCTATCCGTGCACTTCATATTAGCGACCTGAGAAAGACATGCTAAACGGGTCAACACAACGGTTGGTGAGTTCACAGGTTGGAGTTTAAATCGGTTTGTCAAACAAACCAAATAGTAAGTAAGTAAACACTGTAATGGATAATGTATGCATTTGTCATACCACTAGTTAATTAGGCTAGTAATCATGTTACATTCCATTGTGACCGAGGCTAACTTGTTAGTTTGTTGCCACCCACGGAGTCTAATACAAGACTAGTGCATAGTGCGTTTCGATAAATGAAGATACCCGATGACTCCCTCTCCCGAGAGCCCCGAGGGGGTTCGTCAAACCTAGTAGTACTACCTTTCATTACCAGCCAATGTAGAATTGTTAACGGTCCAATGTGTATGGGGGATGATGTACATTAAATTATACATCTTTTTAGCATCAAATAATCTCTAAAAACTGCAACTTTTATCAAATAACATAGCACAGAAGGCTACTTATCGTAATAAAATATAATTTTAGGTAAAACCAAGCCCCAAACTAAGAAACGAGTAAAAAGAAAGAAAAACGGAAGAAAACACAAGAAAAACAAGAAACACGCCCCCATGCCTCAAGAAACACGCCTCCATGCTTCTGAACACCAGAAAAGACAAAAATCTACAAGAAAACACAAATACTAGGAACAAAAGCATGGGACCGTGCCTCTTGACCACGGGGCCGTGGTCACCCTCAACAAAATGACAAAACGAATTTAGCACATGTCAATAAAAGCACGGGGGCGTTCCTACTTAAGAACGGGGTCGTGCTTCATTGTCCAGACTGCCTATAAATAGTGGCTCATGTTGCATTGATCAAGTGTGCCTTGAAGAGAATTCTATATGTTGGTACATGATGTCAGTAGTTCAGTGTCTAGTGTCTGTAATCGAGTTAGTTGGATTTGTGTTTTGGATGTAAGCGAAGTTCTCACAAGTTCGCTGATATAGGCGAACTTGTGGAACAAGCGAAGTTAGGAACAACTTCGCCTAAACATGTTAGGCGAAGTTGTCGTCTGATATAAGGACGAGGTTACGGCTAGGTTTAGCATTCATTCATTCATTCATTCATTCATTGATCGAGTTGTAACGAGTTGTCCAGTGTTTGTGATTGATATCACTTGTTTTCGTTTTTGTTTATTGAAAAAAAAAACGTCACTATCGCTTAGAATTATGTCGGTTGCCTCAGTTTGAAGGACATATTTTCGGATATGTTTGGTCCTCATTTCTACTTGTAGAATATGAGGATAGCCATTAACCAGATAACTGAAAGTGACCGGGGCGGTTTATGATGTGTTTTTATTCTTTCGCTGAAAATTAGTCGATCATACTTAGTTAGAAGGACACATACTTGTATGTGGTCGGTCCAAATGATCCATTAGATCTTCAGGATAGCCGTTTACCTGAAAACTTCAATTTGATCGGGGCGATTGAAGTTAAAATTTTTCGGGAGATGAAATTATTTTTCAAGTCTACTACTTCGTAAGAAGTTCCTTTACCATGTTTAACAGAAAATTGATCCAACCTTGGAAAGTGATAGATATATTGATTCTGTGTGCTTAACTAGTGAAATTATTAGGCCTAAAAGACTTTAGAACAGTCATTGTATGTCATGGTAGCTTTTTATGGTGCGTAAAAGTAGAAGTGATACTAACTAAATCTACTCGATTTTACGTGGAAACTCCTTAAGAGTTGTGCATGTCTCCATATATATCTTTCCGAATGATAGGCAGAAAAGCGATTACCCAGTCATACACGAGCCCGTGAGTGTTCTGATTCCCGTGAAGATAGCGTGTCAAGAAACTGCAGTGATCCAGATTCGGGACTTGCAGTTGTTTACTACTCTGAAGTTGTGTAAATACTTAAAAAAAACAAAAAAAAAAATTAATTTTGTGTATGTTATTGAGACATTCTAGAGTTCATAATGTTAATACTTCTCAATCAAGATGTAAGAAAGAGAACGGGAAGAAGAGTCTACAGATCGAAAGAGTACTTACTATTTAATCAGACACTACGGGTCGAGGTCAACTCGGGGTGACTTGGGGAAAGCCAAATATGCTTTGAGAATAGATAGGAGGCATCATAATCTCTGAGTTGTTGCCCATTTAAGTTTTGAGCTTAATTGAACCTAACCCGTATCACAGAAACGATGAAAACCATTATAAGTTATTTACCTGCTTACAACCTGTTTCTTTATGTCATAATACAGCTGAACATGGATCTGCGTGACAATCACGTAATTAGTATGATTCCTGTTCGGATCTTTTCTAAAACATGGTAGTCCCTGTCGAGACTGAAATTTGATCCCATGTACTTTATTTTTAAATTTTTTTTTCTACTTATATAGTTGTATTATTTTATACCTGGTTACTTGGTCTTGATCGTATCATTTAACTCTTTAAAGGATGTTTTCAAACTTAATTGCAAATTTTTCAAATTATAGGGGTTAGTTTTGTAAAGTATAATATCGGCGAACTTGTGCATAACTTCGCCTGCAATAGGTGAAGTTATCCATAACATCGCTTGTATAACCTTGACCCTATATAAAGGATTTTCATTGGTCAAACTGTTCATTATTTCAAAAACCAGCGAACTTATCTTCTGAAACCCTAAGCGAACTTATATCTCGATTCTTCTGTGTTCATTTTTCCAGTTCTAATCCGTGATTAAAGGTGTGTACGATTGTAGTATCGTATAATCACGTTCATTAAGGTTAATCAAAGGTCGTTTCGACCGATTCACGACCTCGATTTTCCGAAACCTTAACACCCGAGTTTCAAACTTACTTTCACGTGGTCGTAAACATATTAATCGTCTAGATCGTCTCTAAAACATGTGTTTAACTGACTGCATCTCCAAATTGACCTAATCAATTCGTTTGAATCGTCTATCTGTTGCCGATTCATATTCGGCGAAGTTACAGTTTAGGCGAAGTTATCCGTAACTTCGCCTGAAGTTTAACTTCGCCTGATAATTAATTATGTATCAGTATTTGAGGCGAGGTTGTGGTCAGGCGAAGTTATAACTTCGCCTGCCTTTTTTACTTAACTGTTATCCGGCGAAGTTCAAGTTGAGGCGAAGTTGTTCCCACTTCGCCCCACCTCTAACTTCGCCTATACAGAATAAATCATAACTTCGCTCATGGTAAGAGGCGAACTTGTGATTGGCTTGACGTTTATCTAACTTAGCCTGTTTGTTGCAGAAATGGCAGCTGTAGCTGGAGCAGGCGGCGCAGGTGGTGATGAAGGTGGAGATAACCAACGACAGTTTTTCCCGGGTCATAACATGTACATCAAATTAGACCCGGATGCGAGCGGTGTTGATGATTTCCGCGAGATCATCACGTTCTTACTCCGCTCGCGTATATTCCACGCGATTACCACAACACTGCCGATATCTTTGCCAAACATTGAAGATTTCTGGCAGACAGTGGAATATGACTGTCGAGTCGAGCCCCCGGTTATGCGTGCAAAGGTCAATAATCAGATAGTTCAGTTCTCATCTGAACAGATCCGGGTGGCTTTGCAGTTCGGAGATGAAACGAGAGACGATCCAACAGACTTTGTAGCTCCATTCCGAGATGGTGCGTTTCTGAGGATGGGATATTCTGGTCCCTTGGGAGATACTCATAGACGCAAGGGGTTCTTGCTAGACCAGTGGCGCTTTCTCATGCACGTAATGATCGTGTGTATGTCAGGGAGAAAGGCTGGTACAGATGGCATGGGTGCGACCATGCAGTCGGCGATGACTGCTCTGACTTACAATAAGCGTTACAGCTTTAGTCAGATGGTATTCTACGAGATAGATCGTCAGAGAAGAGCGGTGGCGCGTGAGAGATTTCTTATGTATCCAAGATTCATTCAGATGATCTTGAATCACGTTGCTCCAACGTTACCTCAGCGCCACCCGATCAGATATGTAGAAAGTGTTAGCAAGAGGATCTTCGCCCAGTGCAGATCATCGAGTGCGAGGAGTAAACCTGAGCTCCGTCCTAGACATACTCCACTATTTGGGTACTTGATCAACCCAGAGTATGTTCCAGCTCGTGGGGACGAGTTTCGGGACCCTCAACCACAACAGGCTGGAGCACCTCAAGCAATACCTGCTGCTCCTGTTGTGTCACCGGAGGACAATGTAGACCTTGATGTGGCATTTGGTGGTCAAGGTTTCTTTGATATGGATCGTGTTGATCCTGAAGAAAATGTGCAAGTCTCAGTTGAAAGGGTTTCGAGTGTGCATATTGCTAGGCCAGCTTAGACGGTGGCTGATTCTAATTCAGATGATGATGTGGGTGAAGCGAGACGAATTTTGGTAACTCAAGAACGAATTCATGGGAAAAGAAAAAGAGCTGATGATGACAGTGAGTCAGATTTTGAGGAAGAAGTACATCAGCTGATTCGTAGATCAAGAAGGGAACGGGCAGGTGCAGGTTCGGGAGCTGGTGAGAGCTCAAGGGTGGTATGTTTCACTCCACCCGCACTGTCCGGTATGACCATGGTTCCTACACCATTGCAAGTTACAAGGCCAAGCGCCACGGACGTTTCCGTGGTGGCTACCTCATCCTCATTCGGCCTCCCACCCACTACATTCCATCTATCGACTCCGGAGATTGTATCTTTGCCACCTCCAACTCTTACTCCAACGGAGGTTGTGGCAAGATTTATTGAGTCGACAGTTGTAGCTACTGCAGGGTTGTTAGTTATGATACCACCTGCGGTTACGTTTACGCCTACTTCTGAGGTCCCAGTTACAATGGAAACCCCTCCTCAGTACACTCAAGATATATCACATCTGAGGTTTGATTTCGATGCAACCTTATCCGACTCAGAACGAATAGCAGCGCTTGAACGGGTCGTGGCAGAACAATCAAGGGTAAATCTTATCCAGACCCATGCTATTCAGCGCCTCGTTACAGAGAATCAGATACAATCGTCCCTGCTGATCGAACACGGTAAAATCATTGATGCTTTGAAGGTGTTCTTGGCATCTCAGGAGGAGACGAGCTGTAAAGGCGATGAGCTGAGGACTAAGAAGCGAAATGATCGAGACGATGATCCTAATGCATCGAAAGGTGTAGGTGGAGAGTTGCCAAGAACTGAACAAGCTCTTGGGACTTCCACATCTCAGGGGGAGTCAACAAGTGCAGCGGGCGGTACAGGTGATGATGTGGTGGTCGTGGATGCTGAGGTGGATGATGATTTTATAGGTGATGATGATGTATTACCAGTTGAAGAGATAGAGAAGATTGGTGCAGAGATTGTTATTGATAATGATATTGAAGAGGGAGAGATTATAGAAGAGAATATTGAGCATGAGATTCCGGATGTTGATAAGGCAGATATGAGTAAAGATATGGGAAGTGATGAGACGGAATGGGAAGAGCAGCCAAGATGGAAAGAAGGCTACGCTCAGTGGTTCGTAAAAACGAAGAAACCGGCGGTCCCTACTATGTTCAAGAAGAGTTACAACATTAGAGGTTATGCTGAATCGAGAAAGGGGATTATTTGCTGGATATATGATGAGCAGTTGAGGCTCTTTGTGATTAAAAGATATGATGGTGTTCAGTACTTCAAGAGGATGTTGAGATCGTTGAATACATTGCCAGAATGTGAAGTGAAGGACATAGCCAGATTGGGGTTGATAAACAGAAGTGATGATAACATGGCTAGAGTCATTGGAAAGATTGTTTGGAAGGAAAGTATAAAAGAGAAGAAGTTCGAGCTGTTGAAACCACAAAAGGGAAAACTTATTGAAGACAAAGATAGAGGATTGAGAGCAGATGGCAAGCCTTGGATGATTATGAAGTATAAGCCGATCCGGTGTTTAAAAGAAGTGCCGATGAAACAAATGCCCAAGGATGTGCTCAAAGATCTGAAGTGGTGGTATGTTGATTGTGAAACAGCTGAGGCAGTAATGGAGGACGAATATGAACAAGAGCTGCTGAGAGTGTATGATCCAATGCATCTAGTGAACTTGTCTCAAGCTGATCTGCAGGTGCTGAATGAGAAGAAGATATTTTATATTCCTGCTTGGAAAGACGAAGCGAAGAAATATCAAAGAGTTGTTTCGGTATGTGTACGAGAAGGAGTTCATGCTTGAAGATGAAAGATACAAGATTGTTGAAGATTACCAGACATGTGCTTGAAGTTAGAGATATGAAGCTACTGCCAAGGGGGAGTCTGTTGGTACATGATGTCAGTAGTTAAGTGTCTAGTGTCTGTAATCGAGTTAGTTGGATTTGTGTTTTGGATGTAAGCGAAGTTCTCACAAGTTCGCTGATATAGGCGAACTTATGGAACAAGCGAAGTTAGGAACAACTTCGCCTAAATATGTTAGGCGAAGTTGTCGTCTGATATAAGGACGAGGTTACGGGATTTCAGAGCTTTTGCTCGTGATTGTGTGGTTCGGGATTATCACGCGGGTGTAGAAATCGTTCCGTTCGACTATTTGCGGGACGAGTTTACCGAGTTTTTGTGTCCTACTCACCTCCCACCATCAAAAACAACCCATAACACCTTCGCATACCTCGCAAAATCCAGAAATCAAACCTGCAAAATCATCGTGTTCATCAGGCGAAGTTGCCGCTACTGTTTGTAGGGTTTAGGCGAAGATATAAGGTTAAGCGAAGTTATCCACAACTTCGCCTTCCTCACAAGTTCGCTTATCTCAAGCGAAGTTACCCACAACTTCGCCTACCTCACAAGTTCGCTTAACTTAAGCGAAGTTATCCACAACTTCGCCAAATCAGGCGAATTTAGAAAAGAGAGCGAAGTTACGAATTCAAGCGAAGTTCAGACTTAAGCGAAGTTAACTTCAACTTCGCCTAAAGTACTGTTAAGAATAAAATTTTTATTTTTCGGCTTTCTTTGTGTTTCGTGAAAGATGACTTCTATAAACATTACGGAACTGGTGAAGATGGAAGTGGAAGCGGGTTCAGCTACTAAGGCACCGAAGATGCTTAAGGGAACCGATTTCGTGGCGTGGAAGGATCGGTTTGAACAATATGTCAAATACCAAGATGCTAAGATGTGGGTATGCATTCAAGATGGATACATTCCACCAACTGCTGAGTATGAGGGTCGTGATCAGATTAAGAAATACAACAAGATGGAAGAGGAAGAAAAGAAAATGTATGAGGCTGAAAGCAAAGCTCATGCAGCGATAACAATGGCTCTTCCACAAGAGATTCTTCACACCTTCAGGAAGTATAAAACTGCTAGAGAACTTTGGGAAGCGCTTGAAAACCGATTTGAGGGTAATGTGGGGATTCGTGCATCAAAGATTAAACTACTTAAAACCCAATTCTCGGTGTTCAAGTACTTGAAGAATGAATCACTTGATGATATCATCACGAGATATTATCATCTGATGACCGAACTCAGCAATTATTCCATTGCTTACAAAGAAGATGAGATCGTGGAAAAGCTTCTTGATGCTCTCCCACCGAAATGGGAGATGTACACTGTCTTGATGAGAGAAGATAAAGAGTTTGCCGACTATGACTTGGAAACAGCAGTCAACAAACTACGAACGTTTGAACTTAACATGGTTCGAAAAGAGACACCTGCTGATCAGGTTCAAGATCCGAGAATGTATGGTTCAAAAGTTAATACAAGTTCAAGTTCGAAGTCTGAATCATCTGCTTACTACTCGACTCGGGCGCTAACTCAACACATGAAGGTCATGTATCTCTCAACATGAATGGTGATGTGTGTTTTGTAGCTGGTGGATCAAATACTTCTAAACCTCAAGCAACCAAGGGTAGTTTTTCCTCAAGTGTTCCTAACAACAACTACTCTAAGATGCCCATGAGTGTTAAATCTGCCGAACAGCAGTTTGCTCTCTATGCATCTTTCATTGCTTCGTATGAAAATTACATTAAAGGTAAGATTGTTGATCCTGCAACTTTGGATGAAGACTATGATCAGATCGATGCTGATGATCTGGAAGAGATGGATCTGCAGTGGCAGATGGTGATGATTGTGAGAAGAGTTAAGAGGTTTATGAAGAAGACAGGTAGAAAGTTTGTTGGTGAAAGACCAGGTTTTGACAAGTCAAAGGTGCGATGTTATAACTGTCAACAAAATGGACACTTTGCGAAGGAGTGCACAAATGAACGTGTAGAACGCAGTCAGAACAGGTCTACACAACAGAGTGGTGGAAGTAGTGAGAATAGGGCGATGATATCCAGACAGGACGGGGAGTACAACTGGAATCTGCATGTTGAGGAAGTATTCGAACAGGCCAATTTAGTGACCATCGAAACTGCAGGAAGTGAGAAAGTGACTGGCGAAAATGAAGCTTACATGGCAGAAGTGACAGACCAGCTCTCCGAGGTAAGTACTAAACTCCCTTGTACGAAATGTGAAAATCTGTCTGAACAATTGACAACTATAACTGATCAGTTTGTTAGTTTGGATGCTCAATTTAAAACATTAAAAGAAGATCATCATTTCACTAAAGCTAGAAAAAACAGTTATAAGGTAAAAATAAAAGCTAGTGAGAAAGATATTAGAAGTCTTAAAGCAAATCTAGCTGAAAAAATTCAAGTAATTGATCTTAGCTATGAAGTGTTAGAAGAGAAAACCAAACTAATAGCTGAAAGGGATAAACAGATAGCTGATCACCAGGTGAAAGTGGTGGAACTTAACAGAAAGCTTGAGCAATTTAGAAATTCCTCCACTATACTTGATCACCTCGTTAGTGATCAAAGTTCCCCAGTTAAAAGAGGAGGAATTGGATATCATGAAGTTCCACCACCTTACAATCATAACTATACTTATGATCCTAGTAATCAGAAATCTGTTGATGTTGATTTTGGTCAGACAGTTCCGGTTAAGGTTACAATTAAAGATCCAGAAGTTAGTAAAGGCGAAACATGTAAGCCTGTTTCTAATGTTAAGATTTCTGCTCCTAGTCCTGTCTCATCAAATTCGGACAAGACATCCGAGTCTAGTGAGACAAAAGAAGAGGCAGTGTTACCAAAAAGTGGAGAGAAACATAAAACAACTGAAAAGAATTCTCCACTAAACCCGTATGTCCCACCATATGTGAGACAAACGGGCAGTAATGCAGCCTCAACATCTAAAACAACTATTGAAAAGAAAGTTGAACACAGGAGTTGTTTCAGATGCAATCAATTAGGACACCTAATTGCTGATTGCCCTCTGAAGCAGAGATTCAGAGGTATGAGGCCTTCAAAAACTGAGAACAGAACTAACAGTAAGTACAATAATGGTAAGAATGAAAACTCATCAAAGTTCAGAAATTGGACTAAACCAGGTTTTCAAAGAAATCGATCTCAGTTTTTCCCTGTTAACAACCAAATCATGAGTAATAATTGATTTAATTCACGAAGGTTTGGATGGCCTCATAGTCAATTTACAAGAAGGTATCCTTTTAGGACTTTCAGAAATCATACTGATACTAACTTTGGACAGACAAAGTACGGGATGTATCGACCCAAGACCAATAGGTCTTGGGTCCCCAGATTTTAATCCTCTGCTTTAATCGTGCAGGAACAGTTGAACAGGGCTGCAAACAATCTATGGGTTGTGGATAGCGGCTGTTCCCGGCACATGACGGGTAACAAGAATTTGTTACACGAATGGAAACCTGTTCAGGGAGGAAGAGTGAGTTTTGCTGGAGAGAGCGGTGGAAGGATTACTGGAATTGGGACGGTGACTAATGGAAAAATGACTTTAGAGAAAGTGAATTTCGTTGAAGAACTGAAGCATAATCTGCTGAGTGTATCGCAGATCTGTGACAAAGATTACACTGTGCTCTTTACCAAGAATGAAGCGATCGTGCTGTATCCTGGTTTCAAGGTACCAGAGGATTGGATAGTTATGAAGGCTCCAAGAGAAAAGAATACGTATATTATGGACATGAGGTCGACGGAGATGGCAACAGAAGAATCGTGTCTTCTGTCAAAAGCAACTGAATCGGAGTCCGAGTTATGGCATAGAAGAATGGGGCATATTCATCTTCGGAAAATGAACTACATTGTCAAGAATGGGCTGGTGCTGGGTGTTCCCTTGAAGAATTTCAACTTTAAAGACCAATGCTTATCGTGCAAAAAGGGAAAGCAACACAAGAAATCCCATCACACCAAGAAGGTTAATTCAATAGTCAGTACCCTAGACCTACTTCACATGGATCTCTTCGGTCCCGTGAATGTAAAAAGCCTAGGTGGAACATCATACTGCTTGGTGATCACTGATGATTTCTCTCGATACTCTTGGGTATATTTCCTGAAGTCAAAGGATGAAACGGTTCAGATGGTAATAAATTTGATTACCAAAGTTGAGATTATTATGGGGAAAAGAGTTAAATACATCAGGAGTGACAATGGGACTGAGTTCAAAAACTATCAGATGGAGATCTTCTGCTTACAGAAAGGGATAGAACACCAGTACAGCGCTCCGTATACTCCGCAACAAAATGGAGTGGCTGAGAGGAAGAACAGAACGTTAATTGAAGGAGCCAGAACCATGCTGGCTGATTCGAAACTTCCTGTGGTGTTCTGGGCTGAAGCTGTTGCTACAGCCTGTTATATCCTTAATAGAGTGTTAACTGTTAAAAGATTGAATAAAACATGTTATGAACTTATGCATGGGAGAAAGCCCAACTTGAGTGGTCTCCAACCATTCGGGTCCCCGTGTTCGATATTAAAGACAAATTCTAAATTTGGTGAAATAGCCGACGAAGGTATTTTAGTCGGATATGTTGTTGGGACTCCCAACAGACGAGTCTTTAATACATCGACCAGCAAGGTTGAGGTGGTGTGTAACACTGATATCACAAGTTACAAATCACCAAAACCAAGCACGGGACCCGCTGGGGTTTTCGACTATGATAGGCTTTTTAAATCTTTTAACATGCCTTACTTGGATTGTGCAGAAGTTGATGAGAGAATAGCTACGAAGATGCTTTACGATGAGGAAGACAATTTTGTGCAACAACCGCAGTACGATGAATGTCAGCCTTCCTCGTCAAATGCTGTCGATACCCCTGCTGCCTCTACAGAAGAGGAATTCTTCAATCCGTTTCACTCTCAACAACAACAATCACCCATTGATGAGCTACCTTCGAACTTGGAAGACAATCTGCAAGTCAGTTCGGTTCCGACTACGAGAGTTCACAAAAATCACCCTTTGGAGAACGTGATAGGTGATCTGTCCGACGGTGTACAAACAAGACAAAGCTTGAATGAGCACACCTGTGTTTATACAAGCATTAAAGATACAGGCATAACTAACGAATGCTTGTACACCTGCTTCATCAGCCAGATTGAACCAAAGAACTATCAAATGGCTCTCAAGGACAGCTCGTGGGTCGAAGCCATGCAAGAAGAGTTAGCCCAGTTCAAGAAGATGGAGGTTTGGAATTTGGTTGCAAAACCGAAAAATGTGCATGCGATTGGCACAAAATGGGTTTTCAAATGCAAGAGAGATGAAAAAGGGATAATTATCAGGAATAAGGCGAGGCTGGTTGTAAAAGGTTTTAATCAGCAAGAGGGGATCGACTACAATGAAGTGTTTGCTCCTGTGGCGAGATTGGAAGCGATTAGATTGTTTTTGGCATTTGCTGCACACAAGGAGATGAAGGTGTTCCAGTTAGACGTGAAGAGTGTGTTTCTTAACGGTAAAGTCGATGAGGTAGTGTACGTTGAGCAACCTCCGGGTTTTACTGACCCAGACTTTCCTGATCACGTGTACAAGCTAAGTAAAGCGCTATATGGGCTACATCAGGCCCCTCGTGCCTGGTACTCAACATTATCCGATTACTTGCTTGAGAATGAATTTGAAAGGAGAAGGATAGATGATCGTTAAGAGAAATGGAAGAGACTTTCTTCTGGTTCAAGTCTACGTGGACGACATCATCTTTGCTGCATCAAAAGTCGCCATGTGTCAGGAGTTTGAAGCCATCATGAAACAGAGGTTTGAAATGAGTGCTATGGGTGAACTAACTTTCTTTTTAGGATTGCAGGTTGATCAGAAGAAAGATGGGATGGTCATTCATCAGACTAAGTATGTCCAAGACGTTCTCAAACGCTTCAAGATGGAGGACAGCACTCCATTTGATACTCCAGTTTGCGTCAACCATAAACTGGGTGCTGATTCAGACAGCGATGCAGACGTGGACCCCACCCAATATCGGGTAATCATAGGTTCTTTAATGTACTTAACTGCTTCTAGACCTGATATTATGTTTGCAGTTTGTCTTTGTGCTCGCTTTCAGGCAAACCCAAAGGAATCTCACTTGAAGGGTGCAAAGAGGATATTGCGGTATCTCAAAGGCAAACCTAAGCTAGGGTTGTGGTACACGAGAGGAGGAGACTTGGAGCTAGTCGCCTACACGGATTCTGATTATGGAGGATGCAATCAGAGTCGGAAGTCAACAACAGGTGGATGTCAGTTTCTTGGAGGCAGATTAGTGTCATGGCAGTGCAAGAAGCAGACCTCAGTCGCCATTTCAACCTGTGAAGCAGAATACATGGCAGCATCGAACTGCTGCTCCCAGGTTCTTTGGATTCAACAGCAATTGCGCGATTATGGTCTGAATTTCACTCATACTCCTATTTGCATTGATAACACTGCTGCTATCTCAGTAACTAACAATCCCGTAAAGCATAGCAAAACTAAACATATTGACATCCGTCATCATTTTATACGGGATTGTGCTGAGAAGAAACTGATTGTGCTCGAAAAGGTTGATACGTTAGATAATTTCGCTGACTTGTTTACTAAAGCGTTTGACAAAACTCGTTTTCAAAACCTTGTTGAGCTGAATGGGATGATCAATCCCGAGTAACCGTGTTTTTCGTTTTTGTTTATTGGAAAAAAAAACGTCACTATCGCTTAGAATTATGTCGGTTGCCTCAGTTTGAAGGACATATTTTCGGATATGTTTGGTCCTCATTTCTACTTGTAGAATATGAGGATAGCCATTAACCAGATAACTGAAAGTGACCGGGGCGGTTTATGATGTGTTTTTATTCTTTCGCTGAAAATTAGTCGATCATACTTAGTTAGAAGGACACATACTTGTATGTGGTCGGTCCAGCTGATCCATTGGATCTTCAGGATAGCCGTTTACCTGAAAACTTCAATTTGATCGGGGCGATTGAAGTTAAAATTTTTCGGGAGATGAAATTATTTTTCAAGTCTACTACTTCGTAAGAAGTTCCTTTACCATGTTTAAAAGAAAATTGATCCAACCTTGGAAAGTGATAGATATATTGATTCTGTGTGCTTAACTAGTGAAGTTATTAGGCCTAAAAGACTTTAGAACAGTCATTGTATGTCATGGTAGCTTTTTATGGTGCGTAAAAGTAGAAGTGATACTAACTAAATCTACTCGATTTTACGTGGAAACTCCTTAAGAGTTGTGCATGTCTCCATATATATCTTTCCGAATGATAGGCAGAAAAGCGATTACCCAGTCATACACGAGCCCGTGAGTGTTCTGATTCCCGTGAAGATAGCGTGTCAAGAAACTGCAGTGATCCAGATTCGAGACTTGCAGTTGTTTACTACTCTGAAGTTGTGTAAATACACACACAAAAAAAAGAGTTTTCGTCTGTATGGCCAGGTGTACGCGATTATTGTGAGACCGAAGAAGTTGTTCCGTCAACGAGTGAAACTTGTTATCTCTTGGTCTTACGTGTGAACAAATACGTGTCAACTCTGGATATGGAGTTGAGGTGGTGAATGGGATATTGATTGAAACTGGATATTGACACATATTTGGGTGTTTGTGGGCAATGAAATAGTTGTTGTTCGAGGTTGACCAACTGAAGAAAGTCAAATTGAACTGAAGGTTTTTGTCATTACTGGATTGCGATCAGAGCATATTATTTATGTTATTTTCAAGGCGTTCGAGAATTGGATCCTGAAACGTGATGCTTATTTATTAAAGTGAAAATTCTGGAACAAGTTGGATTTAATCGGGAATTAAAGTGTTTATGTTCTTGATCGTTATCCCTGGTGATTGAAGATGCTTCGGATTAATTAATGGTCATGTGTGTTAGATTCTGTCAAGGTGGTTTTGTGATGAAATTGATCACTTGATGTTGAGTAGTTGAAGATTAAACCTTATCGTATGCCGACGTGTTGGTGAAGTTGTGGAGGGAGCCCAAATTCACGTGTTGTGAAGTCAGAAGGACTCACGTGATTGGTTGAGATGATCAATTAGGCACGGGGATGCATGCATTTCAAAGACCTCAATCTATATAGTCGGAGAAGCTTACACTGAAGGGGAGATCTGATATGGAAGACGCTGGGTGATTGGTAGATTTGTGAAGCTACAAGACAGTTTCAGACACGGCTGGTTGAAGAGCAAACAGAAGATCATCAGTTAAGAGGGAGTCTGTTGGTGCATGTTTTGTAACAGATGATCTTTTGTGTTTGTTAGAATTGAGAGCAACGGTCAAAGGGGAGTCTGTTGGTGCATTTTGTGACCGTCGCTATGCAATTCTGTTCAGCGGAAACGAAGTACGAAGTTAGAACAACTTCGCCATAGGCGAAGTTATAACAACTTCGCCATAGGCGAAGTTGTAACAACTTCTGCCATAGGCGAAGTTATAACAACTTCGCCTACTGGCCCAAGCCCAAGCCCGCGAAGTTGTTTCGATATATATATATATGTGTCTTGTTTAGGTTTGAGAATTCAGAAAATTAGAGTATTGTGTGTCCAGTCCAAGTAGCTAGAGAGAAACCGAGAGGGAGAGTCGTGTAGGACGGCCCGAGGTAGAGCTCACCTCGGGTCGGCCGTGTCTTTGTTTTTGTTCGTTTTGTAACATGGTTTGGTTATGATATAATTGATCTGCAGATGTGTTTATCCCATTCGTGTGTTTGTTCGTGTATGTGTTTGTGTGTAATTGTGTTCTTCGTCTTCTACACCAATAAACGAGTCTAGGAGGATTCCGCACTCCTAGACATCGTGCGGATCTTGTATCGATCGGCGACGCCCCGGGGGGACTTACACGTAAGAATCGAGATATATGAGAAATAGGGTCTTCGTCGAGGAGACCATGAAATTGAACTGAATTTTCCACCATATGAATGGTGCTTGCTTTGATTTCGAAATGTTCGGTGATATCGGGTGGAGCCACTCCATTGTCGTAGCCTTCGAGAGTAGGCTTGGCATATTGGCTCATGTTCGGCTCATTGTTTTGGGCCGCCATCATTTCTTTGGTTTTATTTTCTCCTGATGTGGTGGTGTCTACTGATTTGTCTTTGATTGTTCGGCGGTATCTGCAGTCCGTTTACGCGTTCGTCGACGAAATAGTCATTCCGGTTTAGAAATTGGAGAAACAAGCTCAGGTCCGAATGTAGAGGACATACATGGGGTTAAATCAAAATTTAAACTATTTACTTAAACTAAAGGTTAGTTAAAGTTAAACTACGAGTTAAACTAAACCAAGGTCTAAGTTGATTAAGCTAAGGCAAAGGTTAGGTAAATAAAGGTTAAAATTAGGCTAGACGAAAAATTATATAGTTAATAGTTAGTAAAAATAAAAATAAATAAATGTTAGAAAATTTGTACAATTATAGACAATGATTAAATTAAAACTTGGATCGTTCTTAGAAACGTACCGTGTCCCCGGAAACAACGTCAAAAACTTGATGTGGTTGCTGCGTGTAGCTTGTAAAATGTAATGGGTTTGGATATTTAGTTTTTGCACAAGATCGTGTTTTAAATTTATAAAAGTGATTTCTACTAAGACTAAACACACACAAAATAGGCAAGTGTACCTATCGTATATGTAGAATAGTATTGGTAAGAACCAAGTATCGATCCGTGGACACAAATATTTCTAACAATGAATCGTTGTTTTACTACTCAGAGGCTTTAATCATATTGGGGTTGATTTTTGAACTTTTTTTTTATAAAATATAGATACTTATATATAATATATAGGTGACCAAGATGAGAAATTCTAAACAAGTAGTTCAACTATACGAAGGTTACAATCTAAGATCAAGAATCCACTCCTTATTAATAAACATGTGATAAGATTGCCGTAATAATATATGATAAAATAGCCCCTCATTTCTAAGTGATCATATCCTATGACATAAAAGAAAGTAGTATTCGCATTTTAAAGTCTACCCTTTCCTAATGTCATACTACCACGAGAATGTCAATTTGAGTTGGCAAGTAGTTTAGTAAAGTAAAAAGATTAGGATTGACTTCGATTTCTCAAATACCAATTCTAACAACCTTGGGTGGTTATAGTTCATCACACAACCTCCCCTTGGTTGATTTAAGTAGGTTATAATTACACATTCCGTTAACATATGATTTCTTTAACTAGCATGATAACCTAAGCAATCGTGTTAACAATGTTATTTCAGAATTACCAAAATTAGAGAAATAGATCATAACTTATATCTCATCATTTATAAATACAATATAAGGGTCCATGTTTCGATAAATTATCAAAGTATTCTATTTTTCAAGAACATGAATCGATCATGAATGACTGTCAATAGGATTTCCAATTACCAACTTTGAATTGTTGAATTAAGATGGTGAAACATTTCTCATCAAAAGATAATTGCAAGATAACCATGTACTTTACTTAACTAAATCACATGTTTTATATAATCATTAAGTAAAACAAAGCATCTTCATAGATTTTAGATGGTAAATGGAGTTTAGCTCATAATGAGCATGGTTATGAACATTAGAGTGGATGATGATAACAAACACATGATTAAACTAGAACAATCTAACCAAATATGGATGAATCTTCCTTCTTAATGATGATGATGGTTGATGATGATGACCTCCAAGCCTTCAAACCCTTCACTAGATCTTCAATATGAGTGTTAGTGGGTGTTTTTATATGTGAAAACCGTATAGTGTAGGTTCCCGCGGGGTGTCGCTGATCGATACGAGATCCGCACGAGGTCTAGGAGTGCGGAATCCTCTTAGACTCGTTTAATGGTGTAGGAACCATGGTCATACCGGACAGTGCGGGTGGAGTGAAACATACCACCCTTGAGCTCTCACCAGCTCCCGAACCTGCACCTGCCCGTTCCCTTCTTGATCTACGAATCAGCTGATGTACTTCTTCCTCAAAATCTGACTCACTGTCATCATCAGCTCTTTTTCTTTTCCCATGAATTCGTTCTTGAGTTACCAAAATTCGTCTTGCTTCACCCACATCATCATCTGAATCAGAATCAGCCACCGTCTGAGCTGGCCTAGCAATATTCACACTCGAAACCCTTTCAACTGAGACTTGCACATTTTCTTCAGGATCAACACGATCCATATCAAAGAAACCTTGACCACCAAATGCCACATCAAGGTCTACATTGTCCTCCGGTGACACAACAGGAGCAGCAGGTATTGCTTAAGGTGCTCCAGCCTGTTGTGGTTGAGGGTCCCGAAACTCATCCCCACGAGCTGGAACATACTCTGGGTTGATCAAGTACCCAAATAGTGGAGTATGTCTAGGACGGAGCTCAGGTTTACTCCTCGCACTTGATGATCTGCACTGGGCGAAGATCCTCTTGCTAACACTTTCTACATATCTGATCGGGCGGCGCTGAGGTAACGTTGGAGCAACGTGATTCAAGATCATCTGAATGAATCTTGGATACATAAGAAATCTCTCACGCGCCACCGCTCTTCTCTGACGATCTATCTCGTAGAATACCATCTGACTAAAGCTGTAACGCTTATTGTAAGTCAGAGCAGTCATCGCCGACTGCATGGTCGCACCCATGCCATCTGTACCAACCTTTCTCCCTGACATACACACGATCATTACGTGCATGAGAAAGCGCCACTGGTCTAGCAAGAACCCCTTGCGTCTATGAGTATCTCCCAAGGGACCAGAATATCCCATCCTCAGAAACGCACCATCTCGGAATGGAACTACAAAGTCTGTCGGATCGTCTCTCGTTTCATCTCTGAACTGCAAAGCCACCCGGATCTGTTCAGATGAGAACTGAACTATCTGATTATTGACCGTTGCACGCATAACCGGGGGCTCGACTCGACAGTCATATTCCACTGTCTGCCAGAAATCTTCAATGTTTGGCAAATATATCGGCAGTGTTGTGGTAATCGCGTGGAATATACGCGAGCGGAGTAAGAACGTGATGATCTCGCGGAAATCATCAATACCGCTCCCATCCGGGTCTAATGTGATGTACATGTTATGACCCGGGAAAAACTGTCGTTGGTTATCTCCACCTTCATCACCACCTGCGCCGCCTGCTCCAGCTACAGCTGCCATTTCTGCAACAAACAGGCTAAGTTAGATAAACGTCAAGGCAAATCACAAGTTCGCCTCTTACCATGAGCGAAGTTATGATTTATTCTGTATAGGCGAAGTTAGAGGTGGGGCGAAGTTGGGAACAACTTCGCCTCAACTTGAACTTCGCCGGATAACAGTTAAGTAAAAAGGGCCAGGCGAAGTTAATGATAACTTCGCCTAACTGATAACTTCGCCTAAACCCTAAAATTTAAGCGACAACTTCGCCTGAACCCCATAACTTCGCCTGCGGCGGCTGTTCGGCCAAAAACGCATCAGAAACGTGCCAGAAACACCAAAACGCAGATCTCGAACCATAGCATGAGAGCCTAAGGCTCTGATACCACTTGTAGGTCCCCCCGGGGCGTCGTCGATCGATACAAGATCCGCACGATGTCTAGGAGTGCGGAATCCTCCTAGACTCGTTTATTGGTGTAGAAGACGAAGAACACAATTACACACAAACACATACACGAACAAACACACGAATGGGATAAACACATCTGCATATCATTTATATCATAACCAAACCATGTTACAAAACGAACAAAAACAAAGACACGGCCGACCCGAGGTGAGCTCTACCTCGGGCCGTCCTACACGACTCTCCCTCTCGGTTTCTCTCTAGCTACTTGAACTGGACACACAATACTCTAATTTTCTGAATTCTCAAACCTAAACAAGACACATATATATATATCGAAACAACATCGCGGGCTTAGGCTTGGGCCAGTAGGCGAAGTTGTTATAACTTCGCCTATGGCGAAGTTGTTCTAACTTCGCCTATGGCGAAGTTGTTCTAACTTCGTACTTCGTTTCCGCTGAACAGAATT
This sequence comes from Bidens hawaiensis, assembly GCF_021521415.1. Taxonomy (NCBI): domain Eukaryota; kingdom Viridiplantae; phylum Streptophyta; class Magnoliopsida; order Asterales; family Asteraceae; genus Bidens; species Bidens hawaiensis. The sequence continues at coordinate 28,194 of NW_027498187.1, read as the reverse complement.
GCATAGTGACGGTCACAAAATGCACCAACAGACTCCCCTTTGACCGTTGCTCTCAATTCTAACAAACACAAAAGATCATCTGTTACAAAACATGCACCAACATTACGAATCTGCGGAACATTTAAAATCCAAAACTGTTTAGAAGATCAAATCAAACTCTTTCCTTTTTCTCTAAGGGTCAAGCCTTAGAATGGATAGAATCCCTTACCTCTGGCTCCATCACTACCTGGTAATTGAATGAATGAAATTAATTAGATGATTAAATATTGTCACTTTAATAGTGTCTTGTGTTCTTGAGCAACACGTTGCACCCCGGCATGTTCCGCCGCCATTGGTCGGGGTATGACACATAATTAATCGTATTCGCATATTCTTTTGCCTCGATTATCTTTTCTTTTCGAACCTTTAGTTCAATTCATCTTTTTCTTATCACTATGTTTTTTCTTCTCGAAGAAACGTATATTTTCTTTATTTAAGAAATATAAATAATATTTTTATTATTAACAAATAATTATTTATTATTCATATCTCTTATTATATTTTTCTTTGTTTATTCTTTCGAGGTGTCGAGTATACTCTTACTAGGATCTAAGCTTAACTTAATATTATAATAATATTTTATCCGGGCAAAACCCCTACCTTTAATTGCTTAGTAATAACCTAGATTCTTGGGCAGCACTTCCGCACACGCACGCTTTTCGAGTTAATCTTGAAAAACACTTTTGGCACGCAAATCGAGGCGACGTTCGGGGGTCGTCAGGTTGTGCACGCACTTCGAGGCATAATGTTGTGCTAGCACAAACTTAGAGGTATCGTTGGTGTTGGGCACGATTTACGAGGTAACGGTTGTCAGGGTCGAGGTAACAAAAAACGAGGCGACGTTCGGGGGTCGTCAGGATAATCCAATTCGCTGTGAACCAGTAACGAATTAGAAGTTTAGCAGAATGACAGAATGGTCCCTGAACTTAGAAAAGAATGATTTAATTACAAATAAGCCCTTGAACTTTTAAGTAGCAAATTATTCTATGATTCAAAATGCTAATGGAAAATGTGTTAAGACTGTTAATGAAAATAGGGGCTGCCGCCCCTAGAACCCCGCTGCCAGGGGCGCTGCCCCCGGACCCCCATTTGTTTAGGGTAATAATTAAACTAGAAAGACGATACGTGTAGTGATAGTTTACTGAAACGTATAATTATTATACAGTTAGTCGTGCACAGCTCAAGAAGGGAATAACCGTAAACGGTGAACGCAACCGCATTGAGGTGAGTTTCTAGCCCTACTTCCTTGTTATGTTTTCGGGGCTGTGTGCATACTCGGTATGATAGTTAATACACTTACCTCAAGTGGTAAGTGTGTGCCTTGTATGATGTATGTATGATTATTGCTTGACAGTGCGTGAACGATCTTCGGATATTGCATGTACCGTCAGGTGGTAGCTAAAGATGTGATTGCTATGTATGATGTAAAATAAAATGCATGTATGAATATATATGATGTATGCATAATGTACGTATGATATGTTAATGGTACGTGAACGCTCTTTGGAGATTGCACGTATTGTCAGGAAAAGCATCTAAGAACAGGTATAATATATATGATGTATGCGTAGTGTACGTATGACATGTTAATGGTACGTGAACGCTCTTCGGAGATTGCACGTATTGTCAAGAAGAGTATTTAAGAACAGGTGTAGTATGAAGCGATGGAAGAAAGGGTACCGGACCCTAATAATATCCGAGGATGAAGGGTACCGGACCCTAATAATATCCGAGGATGAAGGGTACCGGACCCTAATAATATCCGAGGATGAAGGGTACCGGACCCTAATAATATCCGAGGATGAAGGGTACCGGACCCTAATAATATCCGAGGATGAAGGGTACCGGACCCTAATAATATCCGAGGATGAAGGGTACCGGACCCTACTAATATCCGAGGATGAAGGGTACCGGACCCTAATAATATCCGAGGATGAAGGGTACCGGACCCTACTAATATCCGAGGATGAAGGGTGACCGGACCCTAATAATATCCGAGGATGAAGGGTGACCGGACCCTAATAATATCCGAGATATGTAGGGTGAAACGCCCTTTATAATGTATGGTTAGATATGAATGTGTATGGACGAATGTTGAACATGATATGTATGTAATGCGTACCGTCGGGCACGTATTTGTGAATGAAAAGTAAGTTATGTGATTAACTAGAACTCACTCAGCGGTGCTGACTTTTAGTATGCACGCAGGCAAATAGGTTGAGGCAGCTCGCGTGACTGAAGACACATGGCATGGAATCGAAGATACTAGCATCTCGAAGAAATGTTGTGATGTTTTAAAGACTATGTTTTGTATTAATTGACTACGAATGTTTTATAAGACATGATTTGATGGTTATGTGAAATGTTATGGTTGAAGTTTTATTATTCCGCGAATGTTTTCATTAACTCTGATATTTAGAACTGCGTTTATGAGTAAATCCAACGTACAAAGTAAGGCTACCGGTAACGAGGCCTTACATGAAAACATGTTTGGAGTTTTATGCTTGGAGTGTTGTACCCTATGCTTTATAAGTTATACATCTCTTAAATTTCAGTATTTTTCTTTCTCTCACTTATATGTATTATATATAGTAAATAGATTAGATACCTGAGTATAATTTTGTGATAGAAATTTCCGCCTTTATATATATATATAATATATATAAACGAAAACATAAAAATACTACGTGTCGCAATGTGGTCGCTCCCCATTTTTTGGGAGTCACTAGATTTGCTTAATTTTTAAATGGAGGCTTCTCATGCATTTGACCCGAATTCACGGGTATAGGTCTTATCAAACCCAGATATTTCTTAAACGGGTTATAACTTCTCATTAAATTAAAAACTAATCTCACCAAGTATTTGATACAAAAATCCTATAAAGTAGGAATATACTAAAAATTAATATCTGATTTATATAAAAAAAGATATATGTTATATATAATTAAAAAACCAATTTTATAGTAAAAAAAATAAACTGGTCTTGTGTCCCATCAAACTCATATAGCTTTTAAACCGGGTTATAACATCTAATTTATTTGTGAAACAATTTAATATCAAATCATAAGTATATTATTTACTTTCATACAACAAAAAAAATAAAAATTCAAAAATCGATAAATATTAAAAACAAATAATATAAAACGACCCCCGTAATACGGGGGATAAAACTAGTGTGTATATATATATATACTATCTTATAATATATATAGGAAGGACAAAACGGTAATTAACCAAAAACTCTTAAATTTAAGACATGTACAAGTAGTAATTCATCTTGTACAACTTCTAATGCGTCCTTTGAATTTTGAATCTGCATATTTACTTTTCACAACTTTTGAATCGGCATATGACCTTTTCAGAATGCCGCTCATTCAATTCAAAACACACACATACTTCAAAACACACACATACATGTGTGAGTAGAGGGGGAGAGAGAGTGAGAGAGTACAAGGGGACGGGAGCCACCGCCTCATTCGGGCTCCACCTCTGAGGACGGTTCCGGCAACATCAACATCTGTTGCAGGGGTGATGGGATTGTTTCAGGATATTCAGACGATGGTGGTGTTGTTTATTGTCCAGACGGTGGCGTTATTTGTATGGTCTAGATCGGGGTTGCAGACTGAACTTTCTAGCAACCTTAGGGACGAACGGAAACGACGATTTTTAGGCTTGGTGTTAGAGTTTCTGACGCCGGCTTAGAATGTCTCGGTAGATGGTCGCACGAGATAATAAGGGTGGTGTTCAAGTCAGATCCGGCGGTGAGGCGTAAATACAGGTAGTTTCATTGTCAGATCTAACTAGATCGGTTATTCGGCGGTGAGTTACGGTCAAACCACCGCAGCCACCACCCTCGGACTACTTGAGCAGCAATCACACATCGGCAACCGAAATTTTGAAGACTAATATGGCCGATCCAAAGACAGACGAAACCTTAGGCAACCCCATTCGTATTTTGGCTGGTTTCGTTCCTCAAGATGAAGTTGATCACCATTTTCAAATTAAAAGGTGCTCTGGTATGATATCTCGATTCCAACTGACTTAGTGCAATTTATGGAATTTTTCATTATTGAATTTTAATATCAGGGCGTGTGTATCAATTTTTTTTATTATAATTGACAGTATATAACTCTAACATACATCGTTGTTGCGGTGCTTGAAGGACTTCCCTTAGTTGTCACACTATCGTAAGTTTTACTTTATATTATCACTTATGTTATGTATTTATATATATTTTTATTTTAAAATCAGATGAGGCGTAACTTATTTATGTACTTTAATAACGTTGTAGTCTTGCATAATCGATGTGTACATAATGGCAGACAAGACATCGGTACGTTTATCACTTTCTTTCTTTCTCAAAATTTTTCTGAAAATTCATGTATAACATATTATTTTAAGGTTATGTTTATTGTTGGCAATATTTTAAATGCAGGTTAGAAGACTTTCCGCTTGTGACACGATGCGTTCTGCTACTACAATTTGCAGTGATAAAACTGGAACAATGACATTAAACTTGGTTAGTCACTTAGATTTTTTGTATTATATTACCATTTTTATTGCTTATTTAAATATATATATTTGTTAATTGTTTTCAAATGACCGTGATTGAGGCTTATATATGTGGGAAGAAAAATGATCCACCATATTCAGAACTATCTTTTGTACTCATCTCTTTTCATTGAACATCTAGCTCAGAATGCAACTGGAGGCGTGTTTTTACCAGAGGTAGATTCTTAATAATAAATAAGCTCTAAAAGAAAACTATTTTTCTTTTCTTTCATGAACAAGAAATTGTATAATATTGTTTCTAATCAATTATAAGGTGATGGGAATGTTGAAGTTTCTGAATATCCAACTGAGAGTTGCTCTTCAATGGGGAGTTAATGTTAGTGGACTTCTTTTTATCTTTTTTTTTTGTCATTTCTAATAATGTTTTGTTGCTTGATATTTTTATATATTATTTATTATAAAATATGTGTTGTTTTGGTTATTTTAAAAAAAAGTTTTCCTACATTGTAATCCTGAAGTTCATATACACTGGCTCAAATCTCAACAGGTCATTGGCCGCTGCTGTGAAAATGTTTGGGAGCACGTCAACTCAGTCCATCGTTCAACCCAGTCAATCTATCAAATAGGGTTAAGCCATGATAAAGCTAGGGATCTGGTCAAAATTAGTCTATAGTGGGTCAAACAAGTGTTAAGGGGAAGCTATAAGTGCATACATGGTGTTAATGATGTTGCTTGTAGTGATGACAAAAGTATTAAGGTTTGGTCGACTATAAAACACAAGCATTTATATTAGTTTATTTCTTATTAAAAAACAAACAAACAATAGTAACTGAATTGTGTGTTATTTGGGCAGCTTGCAAGCGATGCAAGTGACAATGATGCTGAGACTTAAGTTTTGCAAAAGGGAATTAAACCACCTTTATCTCATGTTAACAAATTTCTAAGTCACGTTTTTTGTAAGAGGTAAAACTAAAAATACATAAGGCCAATTAAGGTTTGACAAGCCTAAAAGAGCTTCGCATACAAGGTTCGAGCTCGGGCTCGATAACTAAGCGATCTTTTATTGAAGCTCGGGCTCGGCTTAAGCTTGAAAATGTTTTGCTCGTGTCGAGATTTTAATGTTTTGCCTCGATTTCTTTATAGTTATAGTTCAAATGTTAAATGGGACCATTTGAGATCTCGCAAGACGGTTGTTAGATGATAATGGGTAGTCCTTTGACAATCAAAGTTGACTATATCAGTTGTTAACTCAATTTTGTGCCATTAACAACTCTTGTCAAATCTCAGCATAATTGATAATTTGATATGATATTTTTCTTTGTAACAGGGTATGTGGTTCTACCCTATGTACTTACGTTTTGAAATATGTTTGGATCAATTCAAGATATGAGAATCCCATATTAGCGATATCAGATGTTTTAGTTTGTCAAATTTATGATCTTGGAGACCATGAAAGCGATCTTGGCTAAAGGTAACCAAACTTAATTTATAAAGTTTCTAATGCTTATTATAAATGTGTTATTAAATTGAATATTTTATGCAGGAAGAATCTGCAACATATAGAAATTGGGGATTTTTCTGGTTGTTTGCGTCCAACCGCACTTGAATCCGCTGAAGCGTTTGATCATATACCATTTGGTGAGAAAAAATATATTCATTATGATCTTTCAACTCATTTATATGAAGTATTAAGTGTTTGACTTTCGGTTGTTCTACTGTTACAGGTGCTCGAATGTTTAATTACAAGATGATGGTAAGAAGAAAGCTGGGGGAGCAAGAGCTACAACAGGCGATTGAATTTTATTTTGGAACTTACAATAGGTTGTGACTGTTTACCCTTTATTAAAATTTTAATTTATTTTTTGGAATATATAATAATGATATTATCGAGTGTTCCGTGCTTTTGAAATTAGTGACGCCCGTAGCTTATGTTTATCATCAGTTCGTCAAATTGTATTTTCGGTACAGCTTGACCCAGCCTATATCCATATTATTGCTCTAATAGATTCATGATCTTTGACTTCTACAACAGGCTTTGACTGTAATAATGCAGGTCAGCTCGGCGAGTTACCTGGTTTTGAACGAGTTGTTTACCTGATTCGGTTCAAAACAGGTTGTGGTTCTGGTCCAAGCAACCATGACAATATGAACATCCTTTATGGTTTAAGTACATATATTCTCTTTTATTTGGATGTTTTAATGTTATTTTTTTGCTTTATTCTTACTATACCGTTTTGCTATGCAAAAAGATTCAAAAAGAAGGTAGGATTCTAAGAATAAAGACAAGCCAATCCAATAAATTTGTATATTGAAAGCTGTATTTACTAAGGTTAATTTTTTAATGTGGTGAATTGGTATTGGGATTTTTTCCCTCTTGAGGTATTTAAGATGGTGTAAAATATCATTGATGATGAAGATTTTTATTTTTAAATTACTATGTTTGTGATTGATATTTTCTTATGTTTATGTGTGCATTTGTTATAATTTGAATGATAGCAGTAAGGATCTTGGCATAAATTGACCATACCCATGCTACGAAAAAATAACCAACGAGTATCATATTGTAAATGTCATCGCCGCCGTATCGCGCGGATTTTTACTAGTATATATATATATATATATGGAAATGATCAAGAGATAACTTCTCTTTAGAGAGAGAACTAGACAACTAATAATGAAATGTTTTTGATTTAATTAAAAAAACTATTTATAATTTTCTTTTCTTTCATCCTTCTTATATGTTTTTTTTCTTTACCAAAAAAAAAAACTAAAAATAAAAGAAATTAAAATAAAAAACTCGTTGTAATGCATATATGCAACACATCGACTTTTTCTTAATGCATATGTGCACTAGTGTGTATTTTTATATGTGCAATAATGTTGATTAGCATATATGCAATTTTTTGTAATATATGTGTGCAATAGAGTTATATTATATACAAAAACAAAAAAAAATCGATATAGTGCATATGTGCATTATTGTTGTATTACATATATGCGATAGTGTGTATTGCATACAATTATTAGTGTTGGATTTGCATATATTTAATAGTGTGTATTGTATAATCCAATTGTGTTGTATTATATGCAATAAAACTCTATTGTATATATGCAATAGGCATTAGTGCACATATGCACTACACCGACAAGTTTTTTGGTGTTTTTTTAACAATATCATCTTATTAGAAGAGGAAAGAAAAAGAAATCACAAAATATTTTTTTAAAAATAGTTAAAAATAATTCTTTACTAGTTCTTTAGTTTTCTCTTTAACATGAGTTCTCTCTAGATCACACCTATATATATATATATATACCAGTATGAAACTTGCGCGATGTTGCAGCGGTGACAATTTGTAGCGTGATATATTTTTTTTGTTAATTTATCAATCATCTCATGATATTGTGTATAGTATTTATGTTAGTTTTCTTTTTCGTGTAATATTTTACAAAAGTTTATTACATTAATTGTTTTTTATTCTTGTTTAAGTTTTCATGTTATTAGCATCAATGCACTCTATCTATATCTTAAGCCTTACATATGTCTAATAAGGGTTAGTTTAACATTAAAGTTATCATCTACTTCCATAAACAATTGTTTCAGTGCAATAAACTAAACACAAATAATAAAATATCAGTCACAAACATAATAATTAAACATTAAAAATCCGGGTGTTAACCACTTGCATCGTGATGAGATCAGTTTTAGCCATAGACTTTCCACATCTTACTTACACCATCTACATTATTCGACCACCATTCTTCATTGTTAGTACTGTTATAAAAAGAGTTACAAGGTTAGGTCACGTCAATGTTTGTGTCGTAAGCACGCCATCGATCCATGTGGCTGGACATGGTTAGGTCACGTCAACTATTTTTTTTTTGTTTTAAATATTATCATTTGTTGTATTTGTGCTTGAAGTCGTGTCACTTCGCAACCGTAACACACTTTTTGTTTTTCTAATGACATCACTGTTTATATCGGTCGGGTATGCGTCGGTTGGCAACATGTTTGTTTTATTTTTATTTTTGGGTTGTTACGGGTTTGTTGATTAATTTATATTTTGGTTTAAGTTCAGGGTCGTAACCTGATATCCACTTGATTTGTGTAGGTTCTGCATCGTAACACAAGTTTTTATTTGTTTGTTGTTTTTAAGGTTTTTTTTTGTTTGTAATTTTTTTTGGGTAAAAAGGGTTTGTACCCAGGCTATAATAAAAATAAAAAACTGGCGTAATGACAGAGTATCAAAACGGCAACAAAAAAACACAACCACAAAAACTAGACGAGAGGCATACCACTCGCTAGCCTAAAAACCCACTAAACACAGCCCAATAAACTACAAGAAAACAAAAAACATTAGACTTCTAATGTAGCATTAGGCAGCTTCCAAACTTCCATCCACTTCCTTGAGCTTGAACGAAACCGACTCGAGAGAAGTTTTAATCTGACAATGCCCACTACCGCATCAATGATCTGACTGCAATCCCTCTTTTGATTTTTGAATAGTCTTAAATTCCTTTCCTGCCAAATCAGGTAGCAACTCGCTGCTAAAACAAGTTTAGCAGTAACCACATCCGCCGATTTACTAGAAGCAAAAGACTCGTATTTCACCAAGATATCCCCCCACATATCAGAATATGAATCAATCTTAGCAAACTCACATACACCTTTCCAGACTTTGAGTGAAAGCGAGCAGCGAAAGAATAAATGACCATGAGAATCAGGTTGAACATCACACAGCGGACATACCTGGCTGACATCAGTTCGGTTCTCCCGATATCTTACCTTATCCTGAGTTTTTAAACGATTCTTAATGATCAGCCACAATAAAAAAGCGTGCTTAGGAATACAGTTAGGATACCATACAACATTAAACCAAGTGACCTTGCGATCCATATTTTTACTTGTATAGATTTTTTAATAGTTAACCGTCATTAAACATTAAGTATTATATGAATTTTAATGCATAACATATTTTTAAAAGCTAAGTTCAAAATTGTTAACTATACTAAGTTTTTATTTATTTGTATCTACATTTTAATAAAAATATGAATAAAGATGTATGCATAAGGCAATATAAAACTTCCAAAAGATTAAAAATAAAAAAAGTTAAGATTTACACCCTTCAAAGACTTGTACCTTGATGCAACAATGACTTGTACATTATAATCCGCATCTTGATATTCAACAAAATTTATATCGAAACATCGACAAAAATATGCACGTCACAATGGTACGTTCAGTTTTTCTTAATACATAATATATTAATAGATATAGAAGGAAACAGAAAAATAAATAAACTTGTCAAACACATTAATAAACTTAAGGGAGTGAAACGGTAACTATTATATAAATTTACAAAAACTTAATATAGTTAAGGGGTGAAATATGTAATTATAATTTAAAATAAATGACCCTGTTGTGAGCATTGATTTAAAGACCATTATACTCTCTTAACCATCTTAAGAGCATTCTCATCCTATTCTCTATAAATATGTGAGGGAAGTTTGTAAATTATAGGGTGGGGTGATGAGTGGTTGTGAGTGTAAATTATAGGGTGGATAGAGAAATGTAGCGATTTTTTGTAAATTTGGGGAAACATTGTTTTCCATATTTATTTTTTAATATTTGTTGGATTGGTTGTGAGTAGAGGAGAGAGAAAACTGTAATGATAAATGTATAAAAAATACTATTTAATTAAGCATGAGAGAGAAATGTAGTGTTTTTTAGTGTAATTATAGAGATAGAGATGGGGAACGGATTGAGAATGCTCTAAGACATGCAATACAAGTGATACAATGAGCTATCAAAGTTGGACCTCTTAAAATTTAAAAGGTCCTTAAAGTTATCTTTATATATAGTATAGATATATATAATGGTAGCCCTTTTAATCTGGTCTTAAAATCATATATTATTTCAATTACAAAATAGTAGTACATTTGCTAAGGATGTATATTATACAACAAATTAATCATTTATTTTCGTTATTCCGATATGCGTGCATGTTTTCATAGCCCCACTGTCCAGCAGTCACAAATCTCTCTTTAAGATACCAAATAACACTATGATATCTTCATTCAGCCAACACTAAGTTGTTGAGTAGCCACCCATGATTTTTCCGGCTCTAGATCAACACTCCCAATCTGCAAATTATGCAAAAGATAAGTTAAACGGGCCAACGGGTTGGGTTTCATTTCGTTAAGTAACATCTTGTATATTACCTGAGCGTTTTCAACACAAACAAAATCTTTGTAGCATGCTTCCATTGTCAAATGTGGGTTCCATAGAACTGCATCTGGCCAACTACACGATCAACAAGGATATAAAACTCAAATGAACAAAATGAGCCGGCTAAAAGTCATTCTGGCACCTCTAAAAACACAGGTAAAGATGATCATCAACTTACTTTGTATTCTTGATGGATATAACATCACCAAGACCGTTATCCAGGTGTAACTCGTTAGGTGCATCGAGATAAACACAGTCAACAAATCCAGGATAAGTCACCACGTCTCTGGATCGTGCCAATTAAAGTTACATACGAATTTTCGGTTCCATCATCTATAATACTATTATACAATACAGCAAATAAATGAAGATTATGATACCTTTCTTCCTTACCCTCTATCGGGTTCTTAGGGTCAGGATCTTTGTTGAGTGTTTTGCAGCCTTTTAGACCTTTCACCGATGCACCGGATACTGAAGCCTGCATCACAAAAGCAAAATAAAAAATTTTAAAACTTTTACATATGAATATGTTATTATATTTGACATTTATGAATTATACTTACACTGAAATATGTATGTAGAGCAGTGGTGAATGAAAATGGTTTGTTGTCGGTGTTCGTGATCTTCAGTTCGGTGGACAGGGTTTTATTGTCTAGAGTTATCTGCAAACAAAATATTTGTTTCAGAAGAATGTTGATGATGAATGTGTGGGCTTGGTCCTAGGATGGCTTGGCCCATCCGGCCCAAATCTTCGCCCATCGAGCCTGATCCGGCCCTGGCCCACATCCCTTCCTTAATAAAGGTTTGGCTCATCAAGCCTGATCCGGCCCAAATCCCGTTCTTTAAAATATTGTTTGGCCCACAATCCCCACTTTATATAGGTAGGGTGCTTGTCAGCCCAGATCCCCTCCTTTATAAAGATTTGGTCCATTGGGCCTGATAAGGCTAGGAGTGTAAACAAGCCAAGCCGCTCGTGCAAGACTCAAATCAAGCCGAGCTTAAAAATAAGCTTGTTTAATAAACGAGCCCAAGCCCCAGCCCAGTTTCACTAATCAAGCTTGAGTCACCTTCTGAGTTCTGACAGATTATTTACATGTTGCAGCTCAGATCTCGGAAATGCTAGACACGGGTCAACCTGACAACAAGACCAGACCAGACCCGACCAGGATTTCAATATAGCAGCAAATACGGTTTACCTTATATAATGCTTGAAAACTGTAATCCCACATGGCACGACTATACGGTCTTTCCTTAAGCTCTAAAGTGATGACAGGCGACCCATCCACATTTTCAGAGTCAACAATTGACCAGTTGGAATTCCTTGCAAATCCATGCTGTTGCATCGGGCCAGGTCCAAATTGTGGGAAACAATGTGGGATCCCTCCGCTTTGCCCAAATCAAAAAATAAGCTTAAGATAATAATAATAATAATAATAATAATAATAATAATCATTTTTACCATATACGAAAAGACAAAAATGAACCTTATTGGCTTCTGGCCGTTGAAAACAGCATCGGGCCTAACAAAAAGGAGATCTTTGCTCCCGACTTTCCAAGATGTAACACAGCCTCCGTATAAATAAAGCTCGGCCTCACTGAGAAAGAAAAAAAGCTAATTCGATCTCAAATATCAAGATCTATATACATTGTAAGTTTGAAACCACCATCAAAATTGTATTCTTGAAATGGATAAAAGAAAACTTCACCCAATAGTAACTAAGTTTCCCAAGTATTGGACTATAGTCATTTAAAATGTAATATTTTTTATATATGTTTAAATTTTAAAAATTAAGTGAGTCAACATACGAATCTTGGTTACTAATAAGTGATAAACTTTTTATTATTTATTTTCCCCAATGAACTTGAAGTAGGAGGCAATAGTGAAAGAAAAACTTTCACTAATCTATAATCATATCCGTTAAACTGAAGTCAGATTAATATAAAAAAGAGATAGTTATGGATACGATCAGATAATTCACCATCATCAATTTTAATCATAAGGCAATTCAATTCAATGAATAACAGCATGCATAATAATAATAATAATAATAATAATAATAATAATAATAATAATAATAATAATAATAATGAAAATGACATAGCACCTTCCATGAGAAGAAGTTAAGACAAGTTTAGGCAAATCCCCCAATCCTTGCGTAACCTTAACTCCCAAAGTCGTCGTCGTAGTTTCTTTATTAACCGTGGCAAATGCCATACCTCCTCCTGGATACCTACTGGATGAATTAGGATGGAAATAATCGAATCATTGATTAATGGATGAATTAAGATGGAAATAGAATAGAAGATGTGTCTGTCTATGTCTAATTTGGGGGATGGGAACTGACCGGTTGATTCGGGGAAGAGACCACGTCATTGATATTGCCGCCATTATCGTCTTCTTTACCTCTAGTTAGATATAGATTAATTACAGGTCACCAAATATACATAGATGTGGTTATGCTTTCGCATATTCCCCCCCCCCCCTCCCCAAACCACCACATCCACCCCACCCCAATTGTTTATCATCATTTTTTTACTTCTCATGTTACAAACTTTGATTTTTACCTTTACCGGTGATTTCCTTTGTTTGTCTTTTTTTTTTAAAAAGAGTTAATGTTATTTTAGTATATGTGGTTTGATTAACTACGCAACTTTAGTACTTTTTTTGATTTTTTCGCAACTGGCTACTCCATGTTTAAAAAACTGGCCATTTTAGTACTTTTTCGTAACCCTGTTTAATTTGTCCGTTAAGTCAAGGGTATAATGGTAACTTTAGTTATTTTATTTGTTTTCTTTTTTCTTTTAATCTCCTTCCCTTCCACCTTTAATATTATCCAAACCTTAATCTCATTCTTTCACCTCTCAATCTACAACCGATCTTACACCATTAATTCAACCTCCACCATCTATTACCCACTAAAACCCTCACCTAATTTGACCTTAAACTGCTCTGAATCCGTTAAGAAACCCTCTGATTCAATCAAAGGCAAAGTCAAGCATCTTTGCAGCATATTCGAAGCTCGCAGAGGATCCAAACCAAACCCCTAAACAAAAACCCTCATCAGACGAAACCCAATTTCAATCGAAGCTCAAATCGGAAAAATTAAACAAATTTGAAAAAACCCTAATTCACTGCTGGCGAAAGGAACTCGCCTTTTCCGGTGATGGAGATGACGAGTATGGTGCAGCGGCGATGGAGATAATGGAGGTGGGTAAAAATGGTGGATGTAAGTGTTGGTGCGGCGAGCAAGAGTTGGCTGTGTTTTTCCGGCGAGGAGGAGGTGCGTTTTTTCCGTCGAACAAGAGGTGCGTTTTTCCGGCGAACAAGAGGTACGCTTTTCCGGTTAGCAGACGGTGGTCGCGAAAGTGGTTGGGACGCTGGGTACGTTTTTCCGGTGATGAGGTGGTGCGTTTTTCCGGCTAGTAGAAGGGGGTGCGAGTGCGATGGTGGTTGGGTACGTTTTTCCGGCGAGGATCGATGGAGGAGATAGGGGCTTTTAATCTGGGGTTTTAGAGTTTGGATTGATTGATGTTATGGGTTAGTAATTTAGGGTTTACTGGCATATTGGGAGGGGGGAGGGTGTTAAAAGAAAAGAAATAAAGTAAATAATGAAATTACCAAAGTGTCCTCAATTATGCCCTTGACTTAACGGACAAATTAAACGGAGTTACGAAAAACTACTAAAATGGCCAGTTTTTGAAACATGGAGTAGCCAGTTGCGAAAAAAATCAAAAAAGTACTAAAGTTGCGTAGTTGATCAAACCACATGTACTAAAATGGCACTTAACTCTTTTTAAAACCACCAATTTCTTTACTATTGTCTTAACCGTACCCACGCTGGCTTCAGAGTTTGACGTGAGCGTTCCCCGAGACACCATACAAAAGCATAAGTCTTTGGCATAACACACTGTAACACCCCAACCCGATGGACTAACGTGTCACAATGTACGGAGGTATACAAAGACAAAAGACATAATTCCATTACTTCAGTGGAGTCAAAAGTACATACTACTAATAGTTCAAATACTAAGTTCGAAATACGAATATACAAATTATTCAAATAACATAAGATTAACAGACATCTTCCTAAGTATTAGGCTTCTCTCTTGATCCCGCCCAAAGTATCATGTGAAGCTGAAGGTAAAAAGGTTTACGGAATGAGCCAAATGCCCAGTACGGAATATTAAGGCTCAAAAGAAAATAATAATTAATAGCAAACAATATAGCAATATATGATAACATATAACTGATCTAAATCATATAACTGAAATAACTGAGTCGTTTAATAATAAATATAACTCGACGCGACAACGTTATGCCCGTGGGACACTCCACGGGAAGCGGGTGCTCAGGGTAACAGAGTACAAATAATCTGAGTTATACAGTAACAATTCATATCTTAACAAAGGAACATGCGATAATGAGAACAATTTAATAATAAATATATCGCATGCTAACAAGTCAAATAACAAATCATAATCTAAACATGAATCGAACGGACGGCCAAATAAATCGAGGTGTCAAAGACATTAGAAGTTCCAAAGGTATATAATATCAATGGGGGTTAGGATCCGTACCTTGATTTCTGATTAGTTGTCTTACACGATAAGTAATATAAGTGACGCTCTTTTTAATCAACATACATCGTATGCTTGTAGCTCGTAAGGTCGTGTACGGTTTATAACAGGTTAAAGTCGAATTTTATTTTATGTATATATATGAAAACATAGAGTCGTTTGATTAAGAAAAATAAGTTTCATTACACGAGGTCGATATCTCATATATATTAATGAATATTATTTTAAATGTTGAAAAGGATTATGGATGAATATAAAACAAGATATCACATGGGTGGGTTTCGAACGGTTTATTTGTTAAAAATAGACACAAGAATTATGAAGAAACACCGATCCGATCCCCTTAACGGTTCCTGGATCTAATGAGTCCACATGGTAGGATACAAATAACAACCAACTACGATATGAGCACAATATCCGGAAGTCCAGTGACAGAACCTGCAAAACAAGCACCGTGAGCTCGTTATGGGAAGGACAAGAGGGGGGTCTTCCCGTAATCACCCTCCAGCGTGAGAATAAGTACAGTTCTGATGGAGAGAAAGTACTTAACTAATTTAAGTAAATGGTGGGGTGTGAATGCCTTATCTCAAGGAGATTGTGAAGTATTTATAGCCAAAGAGTGTGGGAATATGATTGGGCCAGCTGTCACATTCTAGAAGATCTCTCGTAATCGTTTGGAAACGTGCCCTCATTTGATAGATTGAGCTATACGTCCCATGTGCATGGGTATAACAACCTGGACGCGTGTCGCTCTATGATAGGACGAGTTAACCCTGGCCACATGCACGGTTATAACAACCTGGCCAGCTGTCCTTTATTCATTGGTTGACGGGTCACGAATTCTTCAAGTAACGATCTTGGTAAATCTTCTAAAAGATAATTGGTTAATTACAGCTGTCCTGTGGCATTGTCTTCCGGTCATCTTAGCGGGTGGGTATGTCACCCTGCGGATGACTTTTGAGGGCGCCTGGACGCTTCTGAGCATGGTCCTTAGGACATAACGTTGTTCTTCCTTCGGTAGGTTATGCGGGTGATCCATTTGTCCCGCGGGTGGCATATGAGAGGCTTCCCTCCGACCGGCGAGTAAAGGGTATTTGGGTCTTTTTGGTACCCTACCTCTATAAGTCCCCTAGTCCATTGTTTCTTCCGTGTAAATTTTTATGCGGGTGAAATTTTGGACTTAAGATATATTTGGGGATTTTTGAATTTTGAATCTTGTTTGAAATATCTTCTTTTATGGTGTGGATAACCATGAAAAAGACAATTTGACAATTTGCAGGCACGTGGACATGTGACGAGACATTTATGCCGGCTGTCACTGTACCCCACTGTGTACCTTTTTTTACTTTTTCTAATTTCCCGCGTGACGTGGCGTCTGCTGAGTGGCTGACGCCTTTCTCTCTCCACTGTTCTTTTCCCATCGCATTAATTGCGATGGGTATAAATAGTGGAGGTTATCTTCCTTTCGAAGTTTTATCGTGTCTGGTTTCAATATTTCTTCTACTTTTCTTTCAATTAATCTGCTGACTTTGTTCAAAATTGCTCGTTGTTTTCCGTTCACGTTTGGACCTATGGCTAGTGAAACGAGATCTACTACACCGAACATCGATGTTGTGGAAGTTGGTTGGGATAAATCCGAGTATGAAGAGTTGATTTACACTTACGGTATTCCACCAGAATGGGGACCGGAGTTCCTCACTGCCGGTTCGGTTGCCAGTAGGCCTCCTTCTGGCAAGATGGCAGTCTATGCCAACTTTTTCTCTCATGGGAATCTTCGGTTTCCGATAACCAAGTTTCTCATGAAGGAGCTCAGCGCCTACGGGATCCATCTTTCCCAATTGCATCCTCTTGCACTTACACGAATTCGACATTTCGAATTTGTGTGTAGGGCGAAAGGGATGTTACCTTGAATTGAACGGTTCCCGGTATTCTACCGGGTGGTCAACCGTGTTGGATGGTTCAAGTGCCTTCCAATATCTGAAAGGGTTATCGGCATCGACCCCGTCGGTGGTGCTGAAGATTGGCAGAACAAATTTTTTTGGATTTAGGAAGACGTTGTTCCGGACACCATGGTGTATCGTCCGGATAATGAGGCGCTACCGGACCTCGTTACAGCTCCACACGAGGGCCAGGAATGGTTCCGCGCTTTGATGTCGGAACCCTCATTGATGCTGGCCATGCCAGAGGAAGCCCTAGTATGGGCGGGTATGAGCCGCCTATGGGCGTACCCCGGATTTGGAGCCTGTCTTCATGGGTGTGAGCGAACGTAAGCCCTATTCTTCTTTTTAACTTTATTTTATGTGAAACTTCTGACTAATATTCCTGTAATATGTTTTTCAGGTGAAGTGTCTATGCTGAATGCCCTTTTTGAAAATAGGGGTTGTCCCGGAAAACGCATCCGTGATGCGAAGGAACTACCCGTCTTGGAAAGGACAAGAAGTCAATTTTTTTTCCCTTCCAAGGTACGTGCAGAACCGATAGCTTCGGAAGCTATCTTCTAGACAGGTGCGTATATTTTTAACCCTCATCTGCTCAATGTTTTTACTTCTGATGGGGTGATCGTCATTCTCTCTTCGAGTGACGAATCGTCATCCCACGAAGAAGGAGATTATGATGTTGCTCTCAAGATTTCATCTATCTCGCATCTGTTGGCAGAACTGGAGCGGAAGAGGAGTCTCTGATCCTCCCAGGAAAGTGACGCATGTGCTAGCCATGCGGATGCCGAAGGAGGTCCGGCAACGAAGAAGCGTTGGACACATCGTCTGAAGAAGCAAAGGGTCAGCCTTGCTGAACGCATGAAGGGTATGGCTGGTAAGTCAATGTGGCAACTATATCTTTTCCTTTTATGCTTTCATTGATACTTAAGTATGCTTTTGTTGTATGTAGATCCAACTGTCGTTATTGGCGGGAGTGTATCATCAGAGAAACCACCATCTCCACCACCGGAGGACAATAAACTGCCATCTCCACCGCCTGAGAAAGATCAAGAGGCTCCCCTTCCTCCACTGGAAACTGAAGATCCTCTGGCCTACCTATTCGGGACTGATGATACTTCTAGTTTCAAGGGGAAGGATCCAGATGTGGACGAGGAAGCGTCTAAGGTCCATGAGTCTTCGCACCAAAATCCACCACAATCTTTGACCTCTCCATCACCTTTTCTGACATGTAGGGGAGAAGGTTCACATTCTCAACGTCCGCCATCGGACGTTGAAAAGAGTAGTGGCGCGTGACGTGCCTAGTCAATCACCACCGCATTTTTCTTCTTCTACTCCGGCGTCCCCAAGCATCAAATTTTGATTATTATGGGGAGCCTAATCTGGTGGAGGATGACCACATGTTTATCCCAAACTGGGATATTGTGAAAGGATCCCATTTCACCGATCCGGGCACTTGTGCGACGTTTGTCAATCAATGTGTCCCGCCAGCATAGCGGATCCATCAACGTGGTTGTTCCTGTCATGATCTTTATATGGACTATTATTCGTCCCTAGCCAATACCTGGCCTGTGGGCAAGAAGTTTTGCGTGAATGGCGATCTATGGGGGAACGATCGGGCGAGATGACTCGAGCCACAGACGAGGCTAGGAAAGAAGCCAATGAGCAACGCTTGGCAGCCAATACTGCTAAGTGGAAATTATCTGATGCCGAGATTGCTCTGAAGGCGGAAGTGGACCGTCATGCTATTGCTTCTCGCCAGTGGAGAGATTCTTGTAACAAGAAAAACACCGTCCTTCAAGCTGCTCGAGACAAAGCCCAAAGGAAGAAGGAAGACTTGGCTAAAGCCCTTGATGCCAATTCAGCCTTGGAAGCCCAAGTGACCCGCCAAGGTGCCATTATTCAGGAACTTGAAGCGGAGTCCAGGTTGCATAAGGAACAGGTGAAGCTCAAGGATAAACAGGCTGCCGATATGCAAACCGCTTATGATTCACTTCTGCAGGCGCGTGAAGAGGCGGAAGCCCGTGCAGCTGAATATTTGAATGACAAACAAAAAATAGCTGACGAGTTCCATGAGCTCCAGGAACGGGCGGAACGAGCAGAGAGGGAGCGGTGATGGTTGTTGGGTCAGGGTCTTAACGCGGTACGTTTCTCCCCTTTTTTCCCCTTAGTACCAATATTTTTGTGTTGCCAATCGCTAATGAATCTCTTTTTTCCTTGCCAGGTCATTAAACATATTAAGGAAGGAACATAGCTGACAGATAGCCTTGCTTTCCTGCTCTCTGCCTCTTCCAATTCCGGCCACGTGACAGGCTTTAATGAAGGGATGGCGTACGCTCAAGCCGGTCATTCCTTTGAAGAACACCCCCTGTACGGACTTGATGTCGCTCAGGAATATGACATGCGTATTAAAGAATATTACAATTTGACATTTCCTTTGCAAGTCATGCTTCCTAAGTTTGTGGCGGCGAGTGACGGCGTGAATCACTTGAAGGAATATTTGGAAGGAGAATCAGAGGATGCTCTACCTACGCCTCCGGAAGACATTCCTGCCCATGACCCCTAGAATAGATTTAGATATGCAATTTCTTTTCAAATTTTGTAATAATCTTTTAATATGAATGAAAAGAAGTCTTTTTGTCATCTTGTGGATCTTATATTGTATCATACTTGAGATATTTTCCTTCGAGATATTTGAACTTGCAAGTGGAAAGGAAGCGATGACGTGGCGGAAAGAGAACTGTCGCAAGACAATTGATAAGACGTGTATGACATCTTCCTGTAGTATATTTTGTTTTTTTTCTTTCACGCCTGACGGGTCACCCTCTAATTGGGCCGCGTTTTCTATCTCCACAGGCTTCTTTTCTCTCGCATTAATTGCGATGTGTATAAATAGGTCGTTTCTCACTTATTTTCATTCTTATCTCCTTCTAATTCTTCTTCTTTTCCTCCCCAACTCCAGATCTGAGATCCCTAAATTCATTCTTGAATCCTCCGATCTAATCTTTTTAAGAACTTGTGTACATTTTGCTATAATCTTATGGCAGGAAACAAAAAGGGTGCCCCTGCTATCGACGAGGTTGTATTTAGTTTTAAGAATAAGGACTATGACGACATTATCAATGCTTACGACTTAGCGCCTGAATGGGAGCCTGAATACCCAGCGGCTGGCTCTATTGCTACTAATCCACCGGCCAAGAAAATGGCCGTATATGAGGATCACTTCACTACAGGGAACTTCAGATTTCCTGTAACGAAATTTATTGAGGCTATTTTGACGACGTACGGAGTCCACTTATCCCATGTTCATCCCTTTGGGATGTTGAGAATTCGTCACTTCGAATTCTGTTGCCAAGCCCATGACTTGGAGCCATCGGTCGGCATGTTTGCGGTCTTCTACAAGATGACCAGCCGTGGCGGGTGGTTCAGTTGGGCCAACACCGGAAAAGGGGTTATTGGTATCGAATGGTACCGCAGTCTCCACGAGTGGAAACCAAAATTCTTTTGGATCCGAGAAGATGTAGTTCCGTTTGCGATGACCTATCGCAAATCGGATTTGGAAATGCCGGTGGTCCGTGCCACCACCCAAGTGAACCTTCCGTGGTTCACGACCTTGACCATTACGGTCACCCCCATGCGATCGATACATGAGGGAGCTTTTGTAGGTGCAAAGATGAGCCCTTTATGGCCGTTTCCTGATTTGGAACCATAGTACGAGAAGCCCAACAAGAGTAAGTTTGTTTTTACTTTTTAGGGTTCCGCTAGGGTTCTGATTGTTCTTTTTGCATATGCAGGTAAGGATTCTATCTTCAGCACCCTTCTAGATCATGAGGAGGGTCTCATGGTGCGTCGTCTGATTGATCCGAAGGACGAACCTATCCTGGAACGCACCTGCAACAATTTCCTATTTTCCACCACTCTTCATCCGGAGCCCGTGGTTTCTAAGGCGATGTTTGCCAAAGGCGAGGGAGTTTCGAAACCTCGCCCCCTAAATGAGCTCACTTCTAGCGGGGTGATAGTTCTTCTTTCTTCTAGCGAGGATTCATCACCCCATGAAGAAGAGTTACCCATTGGTGCTACTGACTCTTTGAATACCCTGCATTCGACTGTATGTCTGACCCGCAGACGGAATCAAAATCCATCCACTAGTAAGGTGGCGTGTTACAAAGATGCTGATGTCACCATCGAAGATGAACATCGAGCTGCTAATGTCATCTCGATGATGAACATCGGGCAACTGATGATGTCGTCATCGAAGATGAACATCGAGCTGTTGCTGCCGATGTCCCCAAAGTGTCTGGGAAATGTATGGTGCAATCAACCAAACCTGCCGCTATCAAGAAGCATAAAAGGACCAAGTTGGGAGATCGCCTTCAACAACTTGCACCTACAGGAGTTTCTTCAGGTAATTTCAATACCTCTAAGTTTGGTAGTTGTTTTTATTATAAACTTATGATGGAAAAATACTATTTTTTTCAGAATTTCTAGAAAACTCTTCTAATGATCTTTCAGATCTGAGGGGATCGACTCCGCCTTTTCCACCACCAACGTCTCCGTCGAAGTACTGTTCAGGATCCGGTTATTATTGCTGAGACTCCTTCCAATGAGGGTGAAAAAGAAGGCAATTTCAAGGAGACCGCCATCTCTTCGCCTCTTCGTGCGCCGTTTCGGTTTAAAGACCAGGGAGGGTTTAGCGCCTTTGCTAGCGGTCCACAGGCTTCTTCATCCCATCATGGAGAAGATCCTATGGCATATCATCCGCGTTGGTCTGTGTGTTCGGACTCAACATTTGCAGACGCAGATGTATGCCTCGAGTACTTGCAAGGGGGTCTTCCTCCTATGGAGAAGGAACGTCAATGTGGACGTCCGCGTCAAGAGTTGTTAACCTCTTATTCCTACTGTCTGGCTAATGCCGTCTCTACCAGTCAAGAAACATGTCGAGACTGGTTAGGCATGAATGACGCGTGGGAAGACTTAGAACACAAAGCAGCCTAGGCGGAAAAAGAAGCCGAAGAGGCTATGAAAGAGGCCAAGGATAACCTCCTGGCTGCTGATGCTGCTGAACGACAGTTATCGGATGCCAAAACGGCATTGGAAGCATAGAAAGCTTGCCGATCTATTGCTGAGGAAGCCAAAGTTGCCCTCCAACAGCGATTGGATGAACGCGACGAGCTTATAAAAACTCTGAAGGCTGAGGCAACAGCCAAGGATGAACGCCTTGTCACTCTTGCCACCAAGAACAGTGAGCAAGCTATGGAATGTGTTGGGCACAAAATGGATCTTGTCCGAGCCCAGGCGGACAAAAGATGGTTATTGGCGGAAGGCGTTCCCCAGGTACTTCTTACTTCTTATTCTTTTATGAGAAATAATCATATCTTGGGCTCTTATTTATATCATCTGTTTTATTAGGTTATTGCCCACATCCGGGAGGGAGACAAGCTTGGGAATTATCTCACAACGCTATTACTTGCCTCTTCTCAGGCTGGTCGTCTGACAAGTTTCCAGGAAGGTCTTCGATTTGTAGAAGAGAAAAGACCTCTTGAGGAATTTGCCTTGCATGGCCAGGACACCGCCAAACTTCTTACTGAGAAGACAAAGACATTCGATAACTTGAAGTTTGCTATCGATGGTCAAATAACCGCGCTTGCAGAGAAAGAGGATGGTGTTGACCAGTTGAAGGCCCTCCTTACTACTGACGATGAAGATCAAGGAGACGCAGAAGAGGAAGATGCAGCATTGTAATTATAACTTTTTGTAATCTTCATATGTTCGTCTTCCTTGTATTCCTTATTAAAATCTTGTAATCCCATTTGAACATAAATAAGAAGTTTGTTTCATCCGATATACTCTGTCTTATTCTTCATAATATAAGTACTTGTAGGATCTTCTTATTTGTCAATAAAGGATTTCGTGATGTCCAGTTGTAAAATCACACAAGTCCCATTCGGTATGCAGACCAGAAAATGTACATTACATGCTAGTCTATTAGGCATGCAGGCCAAACTGAATTACAAGCTGTGATATTAGATGTCATTCTACTAGTCTATTAGGCATGCAGGCCAAAATGAAAAGTAAATAACAAGTCTTGTTAAATGTAACACTTCTTTAACTGTGCCACATTCCATGTTCTGGGAACCTCGGTCCCGTCCAACTTTTCTAACTTGTAACCACCCTTGGTCAGCACTTCTTTAATCTTGTAATTACCTTCCCAAGTTGGGGCCAATTTGCCCCGGAGGCTCTTGGCCAGACGCCTCATTGTTGCGGAAAACGAAGTCTCCCGCATCGAAAGAACACTTCTAGACCCGCGAATCATAGTATTTTTGCAATTGTCGCTTATAATTATGCTCATGGATCAGTGTTAACTCTCTCCTTTCTTCGAGGAGATCTAGGTTCATCTGCAGTTCTTTGTCATTATCATTGATCATCAAAATTCGTGCGGATGGAACCCCGATTTCAGCCGGGATCTTGGCTTCAGTGCCGTAGGTTAAACTGAACGGTGTTTCAGAATTACTTGAATTCTTCTGGGTGCAGAAGGCCCATAGTACATGGGGCAGTTCATCGACCCAGCCTGTTCGTTTAGTGCCCAATCTTGCTTTAATCCCTTCCTTGATTGTTCGGTTGGTCCGTTCGACCAGACTATTGGCTTACGGATGAGCCATAGATGTGTATATTTGGGTAACATGAAGTTCTTTCAACCACTCTTGCAACCCGCTATCCGCAAACTGAGTTCCATTGTCACTCACAAGTTCTAGCGGAAGACAAAATCGATAAATTATGAATTCCCAAAGGAATTTCTTGACACTTGATGCCATAATGGATGCGACTGGTTTGGCTTGCACCCACTTGGTGAATCAATAGCCAAGATTAAAAAATTAACCCGTCTCGGAGCTTCTTGTAAAGGTCCCATAATGTCAACAGCCCATTTATGGAATGGCTAAGCGGAAGTTACTGGTACAAGTTCATTCTTTGGTCGCAACGTATTTGGAGCACGACGTTGACAAGAGTCACATTTCCTTATCTCTTGGATAGCTTCCATATGCATTCCCGGCCAGTAGTACTCGGCGTTCATGAGTTTCGCTACGACCATTCTCGAGCCCGCGTGAAGACCACAAATGCTTTCATGAACCTCCCTAATCAAGTAATTCGCGTCCTCGGCGTCCACGCATCTCAAAAGTGGGCCGAGGAAGTATCGTCTGTACAATACTCCCTCTTGCATTTGGTAGTTCAAGGCCTTGTGTCTTATCTTTCGAGCCGCGACCTTTTCTTCTAGTAAAATTCCTGATGACAAGTAGGCCATGATTGGCGTCATCCAGGATTCTACTCCTGTCTGAATTACTAGGACTTGATTCTGCGGGACGGACATGCGATCTAGGATCTCAACACGAATGTCCTTAGCCAAGTGCTCAAAGTTTGTTGAAGCCAACTTGCTAAGGGCTTCTGCTGACTTGTTCTTGCTTCTCTTGATATGAATTACTTTGCATGAAGAGAATTGGAGGATCAAGTACTTTGCTTGTGACAAGTATGAAGCCATTACATTGGTTTTTGCTTCATAAGTTCCATTAATTTGTCCCGCGATCAGCATAGAATCACCCGCGCTTCTAAGTGCCTTACCCCAAGTTTCTTGGCTATTCGTAAGCCTGCCAGAAAGGCTTCATACTTCGCCTCATTGTTAGTACTTTTAAAGTCTAACTTGATAGCGTAAGTAAACTCATGACCTTCGGGGTTGACTAGCTTAAGGCCTGCTCTAGATCCCTCATTGCTGGAAGCTCCATCAGTGAACAATGACCAAACTTGTCCTTGTTTTGGAGGCACTTGGGGTTGCTGCTCAACCAAGCATTCTTTTTCCTTGTGTCGCGGAACTTCAGTGACGAAGTCTGCCAGTATTTTCCCTTTTATTGCTGGTCTGGGTTTGTACTCAATTGCATTCTTCCCCAGTTCGATGGCCCATTTCGCCAATCGCCCAGAAAATTCTGGCTTACTTAACACATTTTTGAGTTTATACCCTATCAGCACATTTATAGGATGACCATGGAAGTATCTGCGAAAGCGTCTGGCAGCATAGACTAGAGCCAGAACCAATTTTTCGAGCATTGAATATCTGGTTTCCGGCCCAGTCAACGTCCTACTGACATAATAAATTGTGGTTTGGACGTTCTTTCTGTCCGTCAGTAGTACGACCCCAATGGCGATATTAAATGCTGATAAGTATAGCGTCAGAGGTTTTTGGCCGCCTCTGGTGCTGTTAGGGTAGGCAACTCCATTAAGCACTTTTTAACCTCCAGAAATGCTTGCTCGGCTTCCGCGGTCCATTTAAAGTGTGCTTTCTTGAGACAATTTCTCAAAGTCGAGACAAACGGATAAGACTTAGCCGCATAGTTGGCTAAAATTCTGTTCAATGCCACCGGCCTTCCATTAAGTGTCTGTACTTCCTTGAGGGAGGAAGGTGAAGGCATGCAGGCCATTGCCTGAACCTTTTCTGGATTGGCTTTGAAGCCGGCACCCGTTACGATGACGCCCAAAAATTTTCCCTCTTCCATACCTAAGGAGCACTTGGCTGGATTCAATTTCATGTTAATCTGTCTGAGTGTCTCAAACGTTTCCTCTATATCCCGAAGCACCTGGTCTTCCTCGATGCTCTTGATCACCAGATCATCCATATACACTTCCAATTTTCGACTGATTTGTTCCTTAAATGCCTCGTCCATCAATCGTTGATACGTAGCACCTACGTTTTCCAAGCCAAAGGGAATCATCTTATAGCAGAATGTGCCTTGGTCTGTGCGAAACGTTGTCTTATCCTCATCGCCCACCGCCATACGGATCTGATGGTAGTCTTTGTAGGCATCGAGAAAACATTTGAACTTGAATGGGGCTACAACATCAACTTTGATATCGATTTCCGGCAACAGACAACAGTCTTTGGGACACGCCTTGTTCAAATCTTTGAAATCTATGCACATCCGCCATGTCCCATTGCTTTTAGGCATAATGACTGGATTGGTGACCCAGGTCTGATACTGGATTGGGCGAATGATTCCAGCATGTAAGAGGTCTCGAACTTGTTCGTTCATTGCTTTGGTTTGTTCCGGACCCATCTTACGCTTCTTCTGAACTATTGGAGTAAATGCTGCGTTTACCCGCAACTTATTTTCTGCAATCCTCCGCGGGAAACCAGTCATGTCCGCGGGCTGCCATGCGAAGATGTCAATGTTCCTTGTCAATAACTGCTTCAAGAATGTCCGCACTATCTCAGAGATAGCGGGCCCGATCGTCACAGTTTGATCCGGGAATTTCTTGTTTAATACCCATTTTTCAGGCTCGATCCGCCGAATTTGCTTTGGACCTTGCTGGGTTTTGAACTTTCTGCCGTGAAGCAATGGCGATTAATGTGAATAATAGCCACACCAGTGCGAGTCGGGACTCCCACCGCGCCGTGTGCTGTAGAAGGATGGGCATTAAAATCGCCAATCGCTTCACGACCTAGGATGATGTTATGCTTGATGTTACTGGTAAGACCAGAAATTCGACATCCTCAGTTCATGAATGGGTCCTGTCACTGAGAGTAACCGGGAATGATATGACTCCCCCCCACGGGTGCATCACTTCACCTCCGAACCCCGACACATGTGCATGAACTGGTTTCAATCTCATATTGTCATCCTCATCCAATTGCTCAAAGCACTATTCGTACATTATATCACATGTGCTGCCTGTATTAAAAAATACGTAATGCGAACGATAGTGGCCCACGAGGGCAGTGATTATCAGAGGGTTCTTGTTGCAAGGTCCTCCTCTGACCCGCGGGAAGTTTATCGGTTCATTTTTCCATTCTTCGTCATAAAATTCTCTTCTCTTTCCTCCCAATTTGTATCCACCTTGGATCATATGGACATTCAGTTCTTTAACTTGTTTCTTGGGCGGGCCCAGGTGATCTCGCGCGAGGGCTTTACTAGTCCCTGATTTTGCACCTTTGACCAAGTGTCCGAGTTTTTCTGATTTCACAGCCGCCTCAATTTCATTTTTTCAAAGCTATACACTCGTTTGTATTAGGACCTATGTCGTCATGAAACGAACAGTGTTTCTTAGCATCAAGAAACAATCTCCTTGTGAGTGGCTGTGGTTTCCTGAAATTCATGTTTTCCGTGGTGAGGATTTCAGTAGGAGTCTTCAACAATGGGTTCCAGTTATTGTTGACCCGCGCTGAAGAATTAGCCTTGTTTTTGTTGCCAATCAAAGATCTGGCATCAAATTGTTTTGATGATTCTGCAGAAGGTTGGAGTCTTGACGAAATCGTCCCTTTTGCCTGTTTGTTCGGCCACGGAGTCTGAAATTCGATCTTTAGATTCTGCTTTTGAATATTGATTGCCAAAGTCTTTTGAGTCCTTGCGAACAGCTTCCTCGCAGACAAAATGTAATTCCAAGACGTGGGCATTCCATCTCTTCCAGTCAAGGTCCAAATCAACTCATCGCTCTTTACATTTTTGTGGAAGGCTCCCCGCAACATATTGTTAGAGCATAAATTTTACGCTGAGGATCCGTTATTCTTGACTATCTTATGGATAGATTATCCTTGAGATATGTTCCAAATTATGAAGGATCAGGGATCCTCGGTAATATATGTTTACTAATAATTGTGTTTGAATGGTGATGTGATAGCTAGGTATAACGAATCTATGACTGAGTCCACCTCATAATTCGCTACTGGAAGTTCCCAGCACGTGGTCAAAGAACGTCGAAGGAGTTGGTTGAAGAGTGGCAGATTTTAGGGAATATTGTTAATTGTTACTTTTCAATAGTAATTGAGATAACTGATCAGTTAGAAGACACTTGTATTCACACACACACTTTAGCAGAGCTTACAGTTATCTCTAGCAACACACACTAGCAATCGTTTGTACTACTGAT